>NC_074676.1:60410068-60416927 GCF_029448725.1 Salvelinus fontinalis
CATACATGTATTGATGTTTATCCAATATTACTATTTTTGAACCTTTATCTGCTGGTTTGATGATTATGTGTGGGTTATTTTTGAGTTGTTGTATTGCCTTTCTTTCTACGTGTGTGAGGTTATCCTCCCTATCAGTGTGCATCTGATGGTTGTGAAGTGTGTTCTTGTCTATTCTAATTAGTCTCCTGATTCTACCATCTATCTGGGAGGTTTTAGGTTCCCAGGTAGATGGTAAAGTAAATGGTTGGTGGTTGTCGTCTGTGTTGTAGTCATAGTAGTCCAACAGTTTAAGTCTTCTGTGATATTTGTGGGTGTCCCTTTGAAGTTCCTCCCAATCAAATTTGTTTGGGCGAGGGATGAATGTTAACCCTCTCTCCAGGAGCTTTACCTGTGCTGCTGTGGGTATGAAAGATTTGGAAAGATTCATGATATTAGTTGTTGACTGGTCCACTGCTCCCCTAATTGGAGGATCTGCACTGGTTATTAGGGAAGGAAAGAGATTAAAGGAAAGATTATTTCTATCCAGACTGTGGCTTGTGGTTAATGTAAATTTAACTGTCTGCACCAGTGTTGAAAGATGAGGTCTGCTGTGGTGGATGTCCAGTGTATGAGGTCTGTTGTTGTGTGAAATGTGTCTTGTGGGATCTCTAATAGAGTTGGGAAGTTGGTGGTGATGTAAGCGTTGATGAGTTTAAGATTTCTCTTCTGTTGTGGACTAAGAAGAGGTGAATGGCTGATGACAGGAATGTATATTGTGGCATTTGGAAATGTTTTCTTGGCCTCCTTGTGCATACCTGACAACTGTTTAAGTGATGTTTGAAATGGGTCGTGATCCTTGTTGTTCAGACCCACCGAGATAACAACAGTCGCTGTGTCTGTATGTATGGGTGTTTTCTCCAGTATCTTTATGAAATGATAGAATGTTGCCCCTGGGTAACTGTCTACCTGGATGTTGGGGTTATTGAATGGTGGGATCCGGTTGAGGTTTGAGTCTCCTATGATGAGTGTTGGTGTGTGTCCCTCAATGTTCCAATCTGCCACCTTGTAATTGGGCCTAGCCTTGTGATAGAAGGGTTTTTGGGGGGGATGTGTGGGTTTAGGCTGTGGTTGGGGTTGAAGATGGGGTTGTGGTGGGGGGGATGATGCTGGGTATTTTGAGGCGCCAGTTATACAGGGGCCCTGGACAGGCAGAGGCACAGCGATATTTGTTTTTTGTGGGGGTTCAGGTTTGGGAGCTTTGGGGTGTTGCCCATTGTCTTGCCCTTTAGTCATCGTCATATGCCCCTTGAGTTGCCCTGTCCTTGTCGGTACCCCTTTCCTGGCGCCTCCTATGGGTGAAAGAGGAGCAGATGTGATTATGTCTCTTAGTAATATTGCTACATTACCCTGTGCTCTTTTGCAGTTAGTGTTTTGTTTAATGGGTGTAGCTGTAGGTGTACATGTTTCTGGTTGACTGTTGACTGTGTGGTGAACCTGGGCTATGATAGGAGTGGCTGCTTTGGGAGTAGGGGGGCCCATTGGACTTTTCCATTTCTCCTTTCCAGTTGTAGGGGTTGCTATTCTTGCCTCTCCTTTTTGATTGAAAAGGGAAGAATCAGTGAGAGTGGATGTTGAGGGTAGGGAGTGAAGATGTGTTTTGGAAAGAGTCTGTATGCGAAGGTTATAGGTTTCACTCAGGGTCGGTTGTTTTCCCAGTGATAGTGTCCGTAGGTATGATGGGTGTCTTTTTGGCAGGGGGCGAGGTTTTGATAAGGGTGGAAATTCCTCTGCTGAGGAGAGAGGGGGCACTGGGTTTGGAATTGAATGTAGTGTTGTTGGTGGGGAAATTTGTAGTGGGGTGTGTTCTATTACTGGAGGTGTATGTGGTTGGTCTCGTATTGTGTTGGTCTGTATAGTTGTTTGTTGGGGAGAGGAAGAGGCCTGAGGGAGTTTCAAGATGGTTTCGACTCTAATGATGGTGGTGGGTGTCAATTTATGTTTGTATCTCTTATGTGCCCAGCCTATTGCGATTGTCAGTGCCAAAGTGTTGGGTGTGTTTATTTGTTGTGTAATGGTGTAGGTGATTGATTGGTAATGTGTCTGTAGTATGTTCATGTTGTTTTGCATCCACTGGTGTGTGTTCTCTGATAATTTTGTTGTGGTGTAGTCTGTGGGTGAAGATGGTTTAATGAAGTTGGTGACACGATGCACCTGTCTCATCATACCAGCAGGGAATGCATGGTTTTTAAGTGCCTTCTCCACCACCTCCATGTGGTGGGTTGCCTGTATTAATTTAAAGTACAGTTTTGCAGTCTGCCTTGTCTCTTCATCTGGGGGCTCGTATAGGCCAGGCTGTCTGTATGCGTAAGGTTGGGTTTGGGGTTGTGCTATCCTATCATGTGACTTGGTCTTCAAATTCATTAATGCCTGCATTGTTACCAAAACCTGATGCTAAGATACCTAAATACTACGCTTCCTAGTTAGTATAATACAACCAGGTTGTTCTCAGTCGAGGAGGACCGGACAGTGTAAATAAAAAAAGCAGGGCAATACTACATTTAGAATAAAAGATGTGAAGGCCTGAACAGCACGATACTTTTTGTGCTGCTCAGGACCAGTCCTTACCCCCTTGATATTTTGTCGGCCGAGTTCTTGAAATATGGAGGTGAAAATGAGGTTGCCGATTGTTTCTTTGCGTTTCCAAGTTCCAGGGCTGGGGCTGTGATCCGTTGTTCTTTCGCCGTGTTCTTTGTAGGCTGGGTTATTGCGACATGGAGGTAGAGATGAGGTTAAAAATTGTTTCTTAACGTTCCAGGGCTGGGGCAGTAATCCGTTGTTCTTTGAGTCCAATCCTGTAAAAAGATCTTATTCCACAGGTTAAAATTCCGGTTTCTTCCCCAAGTGTCTGTGCACTTTAGTCAATGAGCTCCCCCTTACCCCTCCACATCTTAACTCTAAAACGTAACTTTTAATTATATTGTTTAAAATCAAAAAGGTGGTTAAAAGCCAAGCAATGTTAAAATCCACTGTGAAGTCCTGTTTGTAAAACCCTAACGTTTCGCAGAGTCTCCTGCTTCATCAGAGGGATCTTTTCCTCGACTGAGAACCCCGTACCTTTTAAAATGGGCGCAATTAGGAGGGAGAGACCCAACCACTGCGCCCAAATTGGGCGTTTCTATCTTTCTGTTACCCTATTGGTTAAATTTGCCAGCTGGGGATACTCAAAGGCGGGAAAATGATGGCATTGCAAGGGCTTATATATTAAGCTCCTCTTTCTACTGTGTGGTTTTCAGTTTCCAGGCTGTGTTATAAATTAGCCTAACAATATCCCAAGTCATACCTTCTATCCATTAAATATCCTTTGTCATGATAGTCCCTCATCTGTCCCAGTATTTCCCTCTCTGATCCTTTACTTCCCTAACTTTCCCTCCCTATTCTGTCCCTATATTGTTATTCTGTTCAGTTCTATTACGTTTTCTATTGTCCTATACTTTTTTATTTCTTAGTTGCTGTGTGTGGTTCTGTATATGGGTCCAATGCAATCCCTCTAGCACAATGAGACAAATCAAAGAAAATAAAAAAATAACAGTGTTGGGGAAAAGAAGAGTGAATCAATGTTATATATTGCTGTAATTCCCAAGCGCTGTTGTTCTCCCGGTGGGTCCGGACGTGGATGACCCGTGGACAGCGGAGGAGCAACACGCCACACGAGGAGCAGAGACCAGCACCTGAAAGCAGTACTATACTTGAAGAGGGACAACCCAGGGATGGCACGGGCTAGGGTTAGGTTTTGAATATAATTGTGTTTCGTTTCAGCTAGTTAGTTTTACGGTGCACAGGCCTATCTCCTGTTTGTCCCTCTACTGATGATCTGTTATCTTAGGTGTAGTACTTAAAAAGGCCAGTAGGTGTCCTCCTAAGATCATAAATAAAACTGAAGTGAGTTCTAAAATGCCTCTTTTTCTGGGTGACAGTGCAGGAGCCGATGTGGTGAGGGATTCATTCAACCATAATGTTGTTAAATATGAACATAAAAGCAATATTGTGCATTTAGTTGGTTTTATTGTTTTATTCTGTTAAAAGAAAGGAAAAACCTAAGAAAAGGAAATGCCAAACTAAAACTGAACAAAACATAAATCCATAGATAAAATATAAATAAAACCATGTTCTTCTCCATCGATTTTCCTGTCTGTTAAAACCCATTTTCTAAAACCTCTCGTTCAGGCCATTTGGCGTTATTGTCTGTAGGTGCTGGATCCACTCCCGTTCTAACCTCTTTCGCTGCCCACAGGTCCAGCCTATATGTGACTGTAACCCTGATATGGTAAGGTGGGCGATGGGGTGCTCCTGGAAGTGGGTTATGAGTGCCGTTTGTAGGTGTGCCCTTTTAATGTTATACAGGTGTTGTTTGAGTCTGGTTTCTATGGTGTGTTTGGTTTCTCCGATGTATTGTTTATTGCAGAGTGTGCATGTAATGATATAAATGGCGTTATGGGTGTTCAATGAATAGGATTCTTGTACTGGTGCTGATGTATGGCTGTGTATGTTTGTAATGAACTTTATCTGTCGAAAATGGAAATTGTGAGATTTGGGGTCTTGTGGTGGCTTACTACTGAATCTTGCTTTGGTGAGGAGGTCCTTTAAATTGTTGTTCTTTCTGAATGCTGAAATTATTCTGTATGGTTTGAGTGGTATGTAAGTGTGCTGAACTGTAGAGAAGTTGTGTTTGATTGATTGATGTAGGGATCTGATTCTATGTGAAAATGTGGTTACTAGGGGGATGATAATTGTCTGTTGATTGAGTATTGATGACAAAGGAGAAGGGACAGAGGAAGTGTTGCGGTTTAGTGATTGGTGCAGATCACTCTCCATAGGGGAGTCAGGATTAGGGTGAAGGAGGGAGGTAGGGATTAAGTTAGGATGAGAACCCTGATTAGGGTGATGGTAAACATTAAGGTTAGGCGTGGGGTTGGGGGAGAGGTTAGGGTTAGGCGTGGGGTTTGGGGAGAGGTTAAGGTTAGGCGTGGGGTTTGGGGAGATGTTAAGGTTAGGCGTGGGGTTTGGGGAGAGGTTAAGGTTAGGCGTGGGGTTTGGGGAGATGTTAAGGTTAGGCGTGGGGTTTGGGGAGAGGTTAAGGTTAGGCGTGGGGTTTGGGGAGAGGTTAAGGTTAGGTGTGGGGTTTGGGGAGAGGTTAAGGTTAGGCGTGGGGTTTGGGGAGAGGTTAAGGTTAGGCGTGGGGTTTGGGGAGAGGTTAAGGTTAGGCGTGGGGTTTGGGGAGATGTTAAGGTTAGGCGTGGGGTTTGGGGAGAGGTTAAGGTTAGGCGTGGGGTTTGGGGAGAGGTTAAGGTTAGGTGTGGGGTTTGGGGAGAGGTTAAGGTTAGGCTTGGGGTTTGGGGAGAGGTTAAGGTGAGGCGTGGGGTTTGGGGAGAGGTTAAGGTGAGGCGTGGGGTTTGGGGAGAGGTTAAGGTGAGGCGTGGGGTTTGGGGAGAGGTTAAGGTTAGGCTTGGGGTTTGGGGAGAGGTTAAGGTTAGGCTTGGGGTTTGGGGAGAGGTTAGGGTTGGGCGTGGGGTTTGGGGAGAGGTTAAGGTTAGGAGTGGAATTGAGGTTAAGGTTAAGAGAGGTGGGTGATTGGATGTGGTCTATGAGTGTTGGATGAATGGGAGGGAGGGCGGCCAATGTGTTATTTTTAATGGTTCTTAAAAATCGTTTTGAATATCCTCTTCTTCTAAGTGCATTGAATAGTGTATTTATTGCATAATACAGGTCTTGCTTGCAAGATGATATCCTGTAGAACCGTATTATTTGTGATTTTATTATTCCCTTAAATGTATGTTTAGGATGGTAACTGTGTTTATGAAGTAAAGCATGTGTGTCTGTTGGTTTGAAGTAGACTCTAGTGTGTAGTGTTTTCTGTGATTGATTGTTATTACTGAAAAAAACTGTTGTGTCTAAGAAGTTGACTTCTTGCGGATGAATTGTGTATTTAACCTTGATGGATGAATGATGACTGTTGAGAATGTTTATAAAATCTGTGAATAATTGGATGTCGTGGGGCCAGGCTCCTATTATGTCGTCTAAAAAACGGTAGTAAAAAGTGGGTTGATATGGACACTTGGCCAGTGCCTCTCTCTCCCATTCAGCCATGTATATATTGGCGTAAGCAGGTGCGAATTTTTTGCCCATGGCTGTTCCCTCCACCTGCAGGTAATAGTGATCGTTGAATAAAAAGTCATTGCTAGTCAGGCTGATTTCTAATAATTGTAATATTTCTATGTCCGGTCTAGTGTTGTCTGGGTATCTCTTAAAGATATTTCTAATTGCTTGTATTCCTGTTGCTGTATTTATATTGGTGTATAAGCTATCAATATCTATCGTGAATATGTGTGTGTGGGAGGGAACAACTATGGGTCCAATCCTCTCCATGAAGTGGTAAGTGTCCCTGAGAAAGCTGGGGTGCCTGGTGGAGAGAGGGTTAATGTGATGATCTATATATTGCGAAATGTTATAGGATTCACTGTTGCAGTCTGAAACAATTGGTCTGCCAGGGGGAACTTCAAAGGGAATTGTCCATGTCCCCGGTTCCTTATGTACTTTTAACAGTAAATAGAATAGTCTAGGTCGTGGGGTGTCTGTACCGTAGAGAAAGTCCCGTTGTTTTGCTGTAATGTAGTGTTGGTCATAGAGTCTTTTTATTATTGTCCTTAACTGTGTCTGTGTCTGTGGTTGTATACTGTTTTCTATTCGTTTATAATGTTTTGTGTTTGATAACTGTCTGTTGGCTTCATACATGTATTGATGTTTATCCAATATTACTATTTTTGAACCTTTATCTGCTGGTTTGATGATTATGTGTGGGTTATTTTTGAGTTGTTGTATTGCC
>NC_074677.1:0-120000 GCF_029448725.1 Salvelinus fontinalis
TAAATTATGTGTTCACAACCCGCTGCGCCTTGGTTCCATCACTACTCCTCCTTTTCGGTTGAAGAGGAGGAGGACTACCGTTACAGATTAAGAATGGCCCATTATGAAATGAATAGCAACTAGGGCGGGGGGAGACAACCTGTACCAGTCAAATGGAGGCAACAGCCTTTCCCACGGTCTGTTTTTCAATGCTGCCTGGTAGGCTACATCGGTTTTATAGTGGAGTTGGGCTTTAATATGAGCAGCTGAAATATATATAAGAACACGTGTCACTCCGCGCATGATGTCGCTGTACAACAGGTGATATTCTACCCAGTACTCTGTATGCCATGGTCTCTCCAACCCTGTTCCTACCCAGTACTCTGTATGCCATGGTCTCTCCAACCCTGTTCCTACCCAGTACTCTGTATGCGATGGGCTCTCCAACCCTGTTCCTGCAGCTACCCAGTACTCTGTATGCCATGGGCTCTCCAACCCTGTTCCTACCCAGTACTCTGTATGCCATGGGCTCTCCAACCCTGTTCCTACCCAGTACTCTGTATGCCATGGTCTCTCCAACCCTGTATCCTGCAGCCACTCAGTGCTAGATTTGGAAAATGTTTTCGCAAACAAATCATAATTCATTAAACTGTTGACAAGTCCCTCTGCGCGCTCAAGAAAATAATCAAGGAGAGAGAGGAGGAAATGGAAACACATGGTGGTGAGATATTCTGTATAGCTAAAGGTAATGTGTCACCCAAGTCATTATGCAAATATAAACAAAATCCCTATTACTAGACTATTCACGATCAAATTCACTGTAGTTGCAGGCTACCTGTAAGCCGCCCTGCACAATCAATGAACCAACCCCCCCCCCCCCCACCAACCCCCCCCCCCCCCACCAACCCCCCCCCCCCCCCCCTCCTCACTGCAGCATGTCCTCCGGACCCCAAGAGGCGCACGTTTAGGGTTTTTGTCCCTAACACTACACAGCCGATTCAAATGATCAAAACTTGGTGATTAGTTTATTATTTGAATCAGCCGTGTAGTTCTACGACCAAAACCCCAAAATGTGAGTACCAGGCCATTAGGACCTGATGGAGGGACAATAGAGCCCTGAGTACCAGGCCATTAGGACCTGATGGAGGGACAATAGAGCCCTTAGTACCAGGCCATTAGGACCTGATGGAGGGACAATAGAGCCCTGAGTACCAGACCATTAGGACCTGATGGAGGGACAATAGAGCCCTGAGTACCAGACCATTAGGACCTGATGGAGGGACAATAGATCCCTTAGTACCAGGCCATTAGGACCTGATGGAGGGACAATAGAGCCCTGAGTACCAGACCATTAGGACCTGATGGAGGGACAATAGATCCCTGAGTACCAGGCCATTAGGACCTGATGGAGAGACAATAGAGCCCTGAGTACCAGGCCATTAGGACCTGATGGAGGGACAATAGAGCCCTGAGTACCAGGTCATTAGGACCTGATGGAGGGACAATAGAGCCCTTAGTACCAGGCCATTAGGACCTGATGGAGGGACAATAGAGCCCTGAGTACCAGGCCATTAGGACCTGATGGAGGGACAATAGAGCCCTTAGTACCAGGCCATTAGGACCTGATGGAGGGACAATAGAGCCCTGAGTACCAGGCCATTAGGACCTGATGATCGTTAGCAAGTTGAGAACTACCAAAGCATGTCCAGAGTGCTTAAAAGGAGTTTACAGAGTCACATGGAATTTTACTACGGTCATGACTCTTGACTGCCGATGTGGAGATAATATGGTCACTCAAACAGTCCTAGACAGAGTCCTAGACAGAGTCCTAGACAGAGTCCTAGACAGAGTCCTAGACAGAGTCCTAGACAGAGTCCTAGACAGAGTCCTAGACAGAGTCCTAGACAGAGTCCTAGACAGAGTCCTAGACAGAGTCCTAGACAGAGTCCTAGACAGAGGGATAAAAGACGGATTGATGTCGTCAAAGGGCTTCTTACGTTAGCCGACTCCCGTGGTTATACCACCAGCTGGTTTCCGTTCTGAGCCTTGACTGACTACTTACTGGAGATGACAGAGATCATTAGATGGTGTCGAGGTCACTAGTAGACCTGCCATGACAGAGATCATTAGATGGTGTCGAGGTCACTAGTAGACCTGCCATGACAGAGATCATTAGATGGTGTCGAGGTCACTAGTAGACCTGCCATGACAGAGATCATTAGATGGTGTCGAGGTCACTAGTAGACCTGCCATGACAGAGATCATTAGATGGTGTCCAGGTCACTAGTAGACCTGCCATGACAGAGACCATTAGATGGCGTCGAGGTCACTAGCAGACCTGCCATGACAGAGATCATTAGATGGCATCGAGGTCACTAGTAGACATTATACCTGCTCCATCATTATACCTGCTACATCATTGCACCTGCTCCATCATCACAGCTGCTCCATCATTACACCTGCTCCATCATTATACCTGCTCCATCATTATACCTGCTCCATCATTATACCTGCTCCATCATCACAGCTGCTCCATCATTATACCTGCTACAGAAAACTACTACACTTCCTGACTCCCGGCGTATTACGTTACAGAATACTACCTCACTTCCTGACTCCTGGCCAATTACGTTACAGAATACTACCTCACTTCCTGACTCCCGGCATATTACGTTACAGAATACTACCTCACTTCCTGACTCCCGGCATATTACGTTACAGAATACAACCTCACTTCCTGACTCCCGGCGTATTACGTTACAGAATACTAACTCACTTCCTGACTCCTGGCCAATTACGTTACAGAATACTACCTCACTTCCTGACTCCTGGCGTATTACGTAACAGAATACTACCTCACTTCCTGACTCCCGGCGTATTACGTTACAGAATACTACCTCACTTCCTGACTCCTGGCCAATTACGATACAGAATACTACCTCACTTAATGACTCCCGGCATATTACGTTACAGAATACTACCTCACTTCCTGACTTCCGGCATATTACGTTACAGAATACTACCTCCCTTCCTGACTCCCGGCGTATTACGTTATAAAATACTACCTCACTTCCTGACTCCCGGCGATTTACGTTACAGAATACTACCTCACTTCCTGACTCCTGGCCAATTACGTTACAGAATACTACCTCACTTCCTGACTCCGGCGTATTACGTTACAGAATACTACCTCACTTCCTGACTCCTGGCAAATTACGTTACAGAAAACTACCACACTTCCTGACTCCCGGCGTATTACGTTACAGAATACTACCTCACTTCCTGACTCCTGGCCAATTACGTTACAGAATACTACCTCACTTCCTGACTCCTGGCAAATTACGTTACAGAAAACTACCACACTTCCTGACTCCCGGCGTATTACGTTACAGAATACTACCTCACTTCCTGACTCCTGGCCAACTACGTTACAGAATACTACCTCACATCCTAACTCCCGGCATATTACGTTACAGAATTACTACCTCACTTCCTGACTCCCGGCGTATTACGTTACAAAATACTACCTCACTTCCTGACTCCCGGCGTATTACGTTACAGAATACTACCTCACTTCCTGACTCCCGGCGTATTACGTTACAGAATACTACCTCACTTCCTGACTCCCGGCGTATTACGTTACAGAATACTACCTCACTTCCTGACTCCCGGCGTATTACGTTACAGAATACTACCTCACTTCCTGACTCCCGGCGTATTACGTTATAAAATACTACCTCACTTCCTGACTCCCGGCGATTTACGTTACAGAATACTACCTCACTTCCTGACTCCTGGCCAATTACGTTACAGAATACTACCTCACTTCCTGACTCCGGCGTATTACGTTACAGAATACTACCTCACTTCCTGACTCCTGGCAAATTACGTTACAGAAAACTACCACACTTCCTGACTCCCGGCGTATTACGTTACAGAATACTACCTCACTTCCTGACTCCCGGCGTATTACGTTACAGAATACTAACTCACTTCCTGACTCCTGGCCAACTACGTTACAGAAAACTACCACACTTCCTGACTCCCGGCGTATTACGTTACAGAATACTACCTCACTTCCTGACTCCCGGCGTATTACGTTACAGAATACTACCTCACTTCCTGACTCCTGGCCAATTACGTTACAGAAAACTACCACACTTCCTGACTCCCGGCGTATTACGTTACAGAATACTACCTCACTTCCTGACTCCTGGCCAATTACGTTACAGAATACTACCTCACTTCCTGACTCCCGGCATATTACGTTACAGAATACTACCTCACTTCCTGACTCCCGGCATATTACGTTACAGAATACTACCTCACTTCCTGACTCCCGGCGTATTACGTTACAGAATACTAACTCACTTCTTGACTCCTGGCCAATTACGTTACAGAATACTACCTCACTTCCTGACTCCTGGCGTATTACGTAACAGAATACTACCTCACTTCCTGACTCCCGGCGTATTACGTTACAGAATACTACCTCACTTCCTGACTCCTGGCCAATTACGATACAGAATACTACCTCACTTCCTGACTCCCGGCATATTACGTTACAGAATACTACCTCACTTCCTGACTTCCGGCATATTACGTTACAGAATACTACCTCCCTTCCTGACTCCTGGCAAATTACGTTACAGAAAACTACCACACTTCCTGACTCCCGGCGTATTACGTTACAGAATACTACCTCACTTCCTGACTCCTGGCCAACTACGTTACAGAATACTACCTCACATCCTAACTCCCGGCATATTACGTTACAGAATTACTACCTCACTTCCTGACTCCCGGCGTATTACGTTACAAAATACTACCTCACTTCCTGACTCCCGGCGTATTACGTTACAGAATACTACCTCACTTCCTGACTCCCGGCGTATTACGTTACAGAATACTACCTCACTTCCTGACTCCCGGCGTATTACGTTACAGAATACTACCTCACTTCCTGACTCCCGGCGTATTACGTTACAGAATACTACCTCACTTCCTGACTCCCGGCGTATTACGTTATAAAATACTACCTCACTTCCTGACTCCCGGCGATTTACGTTACAGAATACTACCTCACTTCCTGAATCCTGGCCAATTACGTTACAGAATACTACCTCACTTCCTGACTCCGGCGTATTACGTTACAGAATACTACCTCACTTCCTGACTCCTGGCAAATTACGTTACAGAAAACTACCACACTTCCTGACTCCCTGCGTATTACGTTACAGAATACTACCTCACTTCCTGACTCCCGGCGTATTACGTTACAGAATACTAACTCACTTCCTGACTCCTGGCCAACTACGTTACAGAATACTACCTCACATCCTGACTCCCGGCATATTACGTTACAGAATTACTACCTCACTTCCTGACTCCCGGCGTATTACGTTACAGAATACTACCTCACTTCCTGACTCCTGGCCAATTACGTTACAGAAAACTACCACACTTCCTGACTCCCGGCGTATTACGTTACAGAATACTACCTCACTTCCTGACTCCCGGCGTATTACGTTACAGAATACTACCTCACTTCCTGACTCCTGGCCAATTACGTTACAGAATACTACCTCACATCCTGACTCCCGGCGATTTACGTTACAGAATACTACCTCACTTCCTGACTCCCGGCGTATTACGTTATAAGATACTACCTCACTTCCTGACTCCCGGCGATTTACGTTACAGAATACTACCTCACTTCCTGACTCCCGGCGATTTACGTTACAGAATACTACCTCACTTCCTGACTCCCGGCGTATTACGTTATAAGATACTACCTCACTTCCTGACTCCCGGCGATTTACGTTACAGAATACTACCTCACTTCCTGACTCCCGGCGTATTACGTTACAGAATACTACCTCACTTCCTGACTCCTGGCCAATTACGTTACAGAATACTACCTCACTTCCTGACTCCCGGCATATTACGTTACAGAATACTACCTCACTTCCTGACTCCCGGTATATTACGTTACAGAATACTACCTCACTTCCTGACTCCCGGCGTATTACGTTACAGAATTACTAACTCACTTCCTGACTCCTGGCCAATTACGTTACAGAATACTACCTCACTTCCTGACTCCAGGCGTATTACGTAACAGAATACTACCTCACTTCCTGACTCCCGGAGTATTACGTTACAGAATACTACCTCACTTCCTGACTCCTGGCCAATTACGTTACAGAAAACTACCACACTTCCTGACTCCCGGCGTATTACGTTACAGAATACTACCTCACTTCCTGACTCCCGGCGTATTACGTTACAGAATACTACCTCACTGCCTGACTCCCGGCGTATTACGTTACAGTATACTACCTCACTTCCTGACTCCTGGCCAATTACGTTACAGAATACTACCTCACTTCCTGACTCCCGGCGTATTACGTTATAAAATACTACCTCACTTCCTGACTCCCGGCGATTTACGCTACAGAATACTACCTCACTTCCTGACTCCCGGCGATTTACGTTACAGAATACTACCTCACATCCTGACTCCCGGCGTATTACGTCATAGAATACTACCTCACTTCCTGACTCCCGGCGATTTACGCTACAGAATACTACCTCACTTCCTGACTCCCGGCGATTTACGTTACAGAATACTACCTCACATCCTGACTTCCGGCGTATTACGTTACAGAATACTACCTCACTTCCTGACTCCCGGCGTATTACGTTACAGAATACTAACTCACTTCCTGACTCCTGGCCAATTACGTTACAGAATACTACCTCACTTCCTGACTCCCGGCATATTACGTTACAGAATACTACCTCACTTCCTGACTCCCGGCGTATTACGTTACAGAATACTACCTCACTTCCTGACTCCCGGCGTATTACGTTACAGAATACTAACTCACTTCCTGACTCCTGGCCAATTACGTTACAGAATACTACCTCACTTCCTGACTCCCGGCATATTACGTTACAGAATACTACCTCACTTCCTGACTCCCGGCATATTACGTTACAGAATACTACCTCACTTCCTGACTCCCGGCGTATTACGTTACAGAATACTACCTCACTTCCTGACTCCCGGCGTATTACGTTACAGAATACTAACTCACTTCCTGACTCCTGGCCAATTACGTTACAGAATACTACCTCACTTCCTGACTCCCGGCGTATTACGTTACAGAATTACTAACTCACTTCCTGACTCCTGGCCAATTACGTTACAGAATACTACCTCACTTCCTGACTCCAGGCGTATTACGTAACAGAATACTACCTCACTTCCTGACTCCCGGAGTATTACGTTACAGAATACTACCTCACTTCCTGACTCCTGGCCAATTACGTTACAGAAAACTACCACACTTCCTGACTCCCGGCGTATTACGTTACAGAATACTACCTCACTTCCTGACTCCCGGCGTATTACGTTACAGAATACTACCTCACTGCCTGACTCCCGGCGTATTACGTTACAGTATACTACCTCACTTCCTGACTCCTGGCCAATTACGTTACAGAATACTACCTCACTTCCTGACTCCTGGCCAATTACGTTACAGAATACTACCTCACTTCCTGACTCCTGGCCAATTACGTTACAGAATACTACCTCACTTCCTGACTTCCGGCGTATTACGTTATAAAATACTACCTCACTTCCTGACTCCCGGCGATTTACGCTACAGAATACTACCTCACTTCCTGACTCCCGGCGATTTACGTTACAGAATACTACCTCACATCCTGACTCCCGGCGTATTACGTCATAAAATACTACCTCACTTCCTGACTCCCGGCGATTTACGCTACAGAATACTACCTCACTTCCTGACTCCCGGCGATTTACGTTACAGAATACTACCTCACACCCTGACTTCCGGCGTATTACGTTACAGAATACTAACTCACTTCCTGACTCCTGGCCAATTACGTTACAGAATACTACCTCACTTCCTGACTCCCGGCATATTACGTTACAGAATACTACCTCACTTCCTGACTTCCGGCGTATTACGTTACAGAATACTACCACACTTCCTGACTCCCGGCGTATTACGTTACAGAATACTACCTCACTTCCTGACTCCCGGCGTATTACGTTACAGAATACTAACTCACTTCCTGACTCCTGGCCAATTACGTTACAGAATACTACCTCACTTCCTGACTCCCGGCATATTACGTTACAGAATACTACCTCACTTCCTGACTCCCGGCGTATTACGTTACAGAATACTAACTCACTTCCTGACTCCTGGCCAATTACGTTACAGAATACTACCTCACTTCCTGACTCCTGGCGTATTACGTTACAGAATACTACCTCACTTCCTGACTCCCGGCGTATTACGTTACAGAATACTACCTCACTTCCTGACTCCCGGCCAATTACGTTACAGAATATATGGAAGCAGCCGAGGATAAAACCATCTTCCAGACGGTCCACTCGACCAACACCACAACCAGCTGGCGCTACTGGCTACGGCCATAGAGGAAGCCCTCCGCGTTCTCCATTAGCAAGGCTCTCCATATCCCTATCAGAGGGCCTCCTACCACGGGTCGCCACAGCGAGCCAGTCCCCCAGCCTACCCAGCTATCCGCCCAGGTCAGCGATGCCCGACTGTCCCTTCCGGAGAAGTAGGATGATTCTCCATCGAAATGACCTGTCTGCTGCGGTGGCGTCACCCAAGTTGTTGGAGGAATGGCTACATCTACTAAGTCAAGTGACGATTGAGAGAAGCAGGGCAGAGAAGCAGGCAGAGAAGCAGGCAGAGAAGCAGGCAGGATGTCAGGGATGGTGAGATGCATTGGTTGATGCTCCGGACCGGTCCGTGTTTGGCTGATAGACGTGCGGCTGACTGACAGGGAATTAGCTGTCTGCTACCGCAGTCCTCCCTCCGCTCAGAGACCAACTATGCTCCTTCCACTCCAGTCCCAAACTGCTTCCTTTCCTTTGTGTCTGTATACTGTAATTCAGCTTTCAGCTGAGAACGTATATAGCTGAGGTAAACACATAAAGGTTATATTTCCTTCACTGCATACAGTGACATTATGTTGTCATCCTGAGTTCCATGGTTGCCATGACGATGTGAGGTTGCCTAGCCAGAGAACTCTTGTAAATGTGTAAATATAATATATTGTTGTTGCTAGCTTAGCAAGTACTGATTATTTATACTGAACAAAAAATATAAATGCAACATGAAACAATTTCAAAGAGTTACATTTCATATGAGGAAATCAGTCAATTGAAATAAATAATAAATAATAATTAAATAATTAAATTATGCCCTAATCTATGGATTTCACATGACTGGGAATACAGATGTGCATTTGTTGGTCACAGATACCTTAAACAAAGGTAGAGGTGTGGATCAGAAAACCAGTCAGTATCTGGTGTGACCACCATTTTGCCTCATGCAGCACGACACATCTCCTTCACATAGAGTTGATCAGGCTGTTGATTGTGGCCTGTGGAATGTTATCCCACTACTCTTCAATGGCTGTGTGAAGTTGCTGGATATTGGTGGGAACTGGAACACGCTGTCGTATACGTATATCCAGAGCATTCCGAACATGCTCAATGGGTGACATGTCTGGTGAGTATTCAGGCCATGGAAGAACTGGGACATTTTCAGCTTCCAGGATTTGTGTACAGATCCTTGCGACATGGGGCTGTGCATTATCATGCTGAAACATGAGGTGATGGCGGAGGATGAATGGCACGACAATGGGCCTCAGGATCTCGTCACGGTATTCAAATTGGCATCAATAAAATGCCATTATGTTCGTTGTCCGTAGCTTATGCCTGCCCATATCGTAACCCCACCCCCCCACCATGGGACTCTCTGTTCACAACTTTGACATCAGCAAACTGTTCAGCCACACACACGCTTTCTGCCATCTGCCCAGTACAGTTGAAACCGGGATTCATCCATGAAGAGCACACTTCTCCAGACTGCAAGTGGGCCATCGAAGGTGAGCATTTTCCCACTAAAGTCGGTTGCCGAACAGCAGTCAGGTCAAGACCCTGGTGAGGACGACGAACACACAGATGAGCTTCCCTGAGACGGTTTCTGACAGTTTGCGCAGAAATTATTCTATTTTGCAAACCCACAGTTTCATAAACTGTCAGGGAGACTGGTCTCAGACAATCCCGCAGGTGAAGATGCTAGATGTGGAGGTCCTGGACTGGCGTGGTTACACGTGGTCTGTGGTTGTGAAGACGGTTGGTCGTACTGCCAAATTTTGTAAAACGACGTTGGAGGCGGCTTATGGTAGAGAAATTAACGTTCAATTATCTGGCAACAGCTCTGGTGGACATTCCTGCAGTCAGCATGCCAATTGCACACTCAAAAGTGGCGTTGTGTGATATAACTGCACATTTTCGAGTGGCTTTTTATTGTCCCCAGCACAAGGTGCACCTGTGTAATGATAATGCTGTTTAATCAACTTTTGATATGCCACACCTGTCAGGTGGATGGATTATCTTGGCAAAGGAGAAATGCTCACTAACAGGGACGTAAACAAATGTGTGCACAACATTTGAGAGAAATAAGCTTTTTGTGCTTACAGAAAATATCAGGGATATTTTATTTCAGCTCATGAAACATGGGACTAACACTTTACATGTTGTGTTTATATTTTTGTTTAGTATATACACTGCATGACCAAAAGTATATGGAGACCTGCTCGTCGAACGTCTCATTCCAACATCATGGGCATTAATATGGAGTTGTCCCCCCTTTGCTGATATAACAGCCTCCACTCTTCTGGGAAGGCTTTCCACTAGATGTTGGAACATTACTGCGGGGACTTGCTTCCATTCAGTCACAAGAGCATTAGTGAGGCCGAGGACTGATGTTGGGCGATTAGGCCTGGCTAGCAGTCGGTGTTCCAATTCATCCCAAAGGTGTTCGATGGGGTTGAGGTCAGGACTCTGTGCCATTCAAGTTCTTCCACAACAATATCGACAAACCAATTCTGTATAGACCTCGCTTTGTGCATGGGGGCATTGTCCTGCTGAAACAGGAAAGGGCCTTGCCTGAACTATTCCACAAACATGGAAGCATAGAATCATCTAGAATGTCATTGTTTCCTGTAGTGTTAAGATTTCCCTTCACTGGAACTAAGGGGCCTGAACCATGAAAAACATTCCCAGACAATTATTCCTCCTCCACCAAACTTCACAGTTGGCACTATGCATTGGGGCAGGTAATGTTCTCCTGGCATCCGCCAAACACAGATTCATCTGTCGGACTGCCAGATGGTGAAGCGTGATTCATTACTCCAGAGAACGTGTTTCCACTGCTCCAGAGTCCAATGGCGGCGAGCTTTACACCGTTCCAGCTGACACTTGGCATTGCACATGGTGATCTTAGGCTTGTGTGAGGCTGCTCCATTTCCTGCACATTCACCTAGGGCAAGAGAGAGGCTCTTTTAATCTCTCCCTCCCTCTGTCTCTCTCTCTCTCTTTTTCTATGTGAAGTGTTACCAACATTTCTTTCCATCAGCTTCTGTAAAAACATGTTTCAATTGGGGGATCAACGGAAAATCTGATGACTTTGTGCCAATAGCAGTACAACCCTGAGAGTGTTTCCATCACAGTAGAAAAGTACAAAAGAGAGAGAGAGACAGAGATAACATTATACCTGAAGGAGAGACAGAGATAACATTATACCTGAAGGGGAGACAGAGATAACATTATGCCTGAAGGAGAGATAGAGATAACATTATGCCTGAAGGGGAGACAGAGCGGGTGGGTGGGAGAGAGAAAGCGATGGAAAGAGAGGGAATTAAACCTGAAGGAGAGACAGAGATAACATTATGCCTGAAGGAGAGACAGAGATGACATTGTGCCTGAAGGAGAGACAGAGATAACATTATGCCTGAAGGAGAGATAGAGATAACATTATGCCTGAAGGGGAGACAGAGCGGGTGGGTGGGAGAGAGAAAGCGATGGAAAGAGAGGGAATTAAACCTGAAGGAGAGACAGAGATAACATTATGCCTGAAGGAGAGACAGAGATGACATTGTGCCTGAAGGAGAGACAGAGATAACATTATGCCTGAAGGAGAGATAGAGATAACATTATGCCTGAAGGGGAGACAGAGCGGGTGGGTGGGAGAGAGAAAGCGATGGAAAGAGAGGGAATTAAACCTGAAGGAGAGACAGAGATAACATTATGCCTGAAGGAGAGACAGAGATGACATTGTGCCTGAAGGAGAGACAGAGATAACATTATGCCTGAAGGAGAGACAGAGATAACATTATGCCTGAAGGAGAGACAGAGCGGGTGGGTGGGAGAGTGAGAGAAAGCGATGGAAAGAGAGGGAATTATGCCTGAAGGAGAGACAGAGAAAACATAATGCCTGAAGTAGAGACAGAGATAACATTATGCCTGAAGGAGAGACAGAGATAACATTATGCTTGAAGGAGAGACACAGATAACATTATTCCTGAAGGAGACAGAGATAACATTATGCCTGAAGGAGAGACAGAGATAACATTATGCCTGAAGGAGAGACAGAGATAACATTATGCCTGAAGGAGAGACAGAGATAGCATTATGCCTGAAGGAGAGACAGAGATAACATTATGCCTGAAGGAGAGACAGAGATAACATTATGCCTGAATGAGAGACAGAGATAACATTATGCCTGAAGTAGAGACAGAGATAACATTATGCCTGAAGTAGAGACAGAGATAACATTATGCCTGAAGTAGAGACAGAGATAACATTATGCCTGAAGGAGAGACAGAGATAACATTATGCCTGAAGGAGAGACAGAGATGACATTATGCCTGAAGGAGAGACAGAGATAACATTATGCCTGAAGGAGAGACAGAGATCACATTATGCCTGAAGGAGAGACAGAATAACATTATGCCTGAAGTAGAGACAGAGATAACATTATTCCTGAAGGAGAGACAGAGATAACATTATGCCCGAAGGAGAGATAGAGATAACATTATGCCTGAAGGAGAGACAGAGATAACATTATGCCTGAAGTAGAGACAGAGATAACATTATACCTGAAGGGGAGACAGAGATAACATTATGCCTGAAGGAGAGATAGAGATAACATTATGCCTGAAGGGGAGACAGAGCGGGTGGGTGGGAGAGAGAAAGCGATGGAAAGAGAGGGAATTAAACCTGAAGGAGAGACAGAGATAACATTATGCCTGAAGGAGAGACAGAGATGACATTGTGCCTGAAGGAGAGACAGAGATAACATTATGCCTGAAGGAGAGACAGAGATAACATTATGCCTGAAGGAGAGACAAAGCGGGTGGGTGGGAGAGTGAGAGAAAGCGATGGAAAGAGAGGGAATTATGCCTGAAGGAGAGACAGAGAAAACATAATGCCTGAAGTAGAGACAGAGATAACATTATGCCTGAAGGAGAGACAGAGATAACATTATGCTTGAAGGAGAGACACAGATAACATTATTCCTGAAGGAGACAGAGATAACATTATGCCTGAAGGAGAGACAGAGATAACATTATGCCTGAAGGAGAGACAGAGATAACATTATGCCTGAAGGAGAGACAGAGATAGCATTATGCCTGAAGGAGAGACAGAGATAACATTATGCCTGAAGGAGAGACAGAGATAACATTATGCCTGAATGAGAGACAGAGATAACATTATGCCTGAAGGAGAGACAGAGATAACATTATGCTTGAAGGAGAGACACAGATAACATTATTCCTGAAGGAGACAGAGATAACATTATGCCTGAAGGAGAGACAGAGATAACATTATGCCTGAAGGAGAGACAGAGATAACATTATGCCTGAAGGAGAGACAGAGATAGCATTATGCCTGAAGGAGAGACAGAGATAACATTATGCCTGAAGGAGAGACAGAGATAACATTATGCCTGAATGAGAGACAGAGATAACATTATGCCTGAAGGAGAGACAGAGATGACATTATGCCTGAAGGAGAGACAGAGATAACATTATGCCTGAAGGAGAGACAGAGATCACATTATGCCTGAAGGAGAGACAGAATAACATTATGCCTGAAGGAGAGACAGAGATAACATTATTCCTGAAGGAGAGACAGAGATAACATTATGCCCGAAGGAGAGACAGAGATAACATTATTCCTGAAGGAGAGACAGAGATAACATTATGCCTGAAGGAGAGACAGAGATCACATTATGCCTGAAGGATAGACAGAAATAACATTATGCCTGAAGTAGAGACAGAGATAACATTATGCCTGAAGGAGAGACAGAGATAACATTATGCCTGAAGGAGAGACAGAGATCACATTATGCCTGAAGGAGAGACAGAAATAACATTATGCCTGAAGTAGAGACAGAGATAACATTATGCCTGAAGTAGAGACAGAGATAACATTATGCCTGAAGGAGAGACAGAGATAACATTATGCCTGAAGGAGAGACAGAGATATCATTATGCCTGAAGGAGAGACAGAGATAACATTATGCCTGAAGGAGAGACAGAGATAACATTATGCCTGAAGGAGAGACAGAGATAACATTATGCCTGAAGGAGAGACAGAGATAACATTATGCCTGAATGAGAGACAGAGATAACATTATGCTTGAAGGAGAGACACAGATAACATTATTCCTGAAGGAGACAGAGATAACATTATGCCTGAAGGAGAGACAGAGATAACATTATGCCTGAAGGAGAGACAGAGATAACATTATGCCTGAAGGAGAGACAGAGATAGCATTATGCCTGAAGGAGAGACAGAGATAACATTATGCCTGAAGGAGAGACAGAGATAACATTATGCCTGAATGAGAGACAGAGATAACATTATGCCTGAAGTAGAGACAGAGATAACATTATGCCTGAAGTAGAGACAGAGATAACATTATGCCTGAAGTAGAGACAGAGATAACATTATGCCTGAAGGAGAGACAGAGATAACATTATGCCTGAAGGAGAGACAGAGATGACATTATGCCTGAAGGAGAGACAGAGATAACATTATGCCTGAAGGAGAGACAGAGATCACAATATGCCTGAAGGAGAGACAGAATAACATTATGCCTGAAGTAGAGACAGAGATAACATTATTCCTGAAGGAGAGACAGAGATAACATTATGCCCGAAGGAGAGACAGAGATAACATTATTCCTGAAGGAGAGACAGAGATAACATTATGCCTGAAGGAGAGACAGAGATCACATTATGCCTGAAGGATAGACAGAAATAACATTATGCCTGAAGTAGAGACAGAGATAACATTATGCCTGAAGGAGAGACAGAGATAACATTATGCCTGAAGGAGAGACAGAGATCACATTATGCCTGAAGGAGAGACAGAAATAACATTATGCCTGAAGTAGAGACAGAGATAACATTATGCCTGAAGGAGAGACAGAGATAACATTATGCCTGAAGTAGAGACAGAGATAACATTATGCCTGAAGGAGAGACAGAGATAACATTATGCCTGAAGGAGAGACAGAGATATCATTATGCCTGAAGGAGAGACAGAGATAACATTATGCCTGAAGGAGAGACAGAGATAACATTATGCCTGAAGGAGAGACAGAGATAACATTATGCCTGAAGGAGAGACAGAGATAACATTATGCCCGAAGGAGAGACAGAGATAACATTATTCCTGAAGGAGAGACAGAGATAACATTATGCCTGAAGGAGAGACAGAGATCACATTATGCCTGAAGGAGAGACAGAAATAACATTATGCCTGAAGTAGAGACAGAGATAACATTATGCCTGAAGGAGAGACAGAGATAACATTATGCCTGAAGGAGAGACAGAGATCACATTATGCCTGAAGGAGAGACAGAAATATCATCATGCCTGAAGTAGAGACAGAGATAACATTATGCTTGAAGGAGAGACAGAGATAACATTATGCCTGAAGTAGAGACAGAGATAACATTATGCCTGAAGGAGAGACAGAGATAACATTATGCCTGAAGGAGAGACAGAGATATCATTATGCCTGAAGGAGAGACAGAGATAACATTATGCCTGAAGGAGAGACAGAGATCACATTATGCCTGAAGGAGAGACAGAAATAACATTATG
The DNA here is from genome assembly GCF_029448725.1 of Salvelinus fontinalis. NCBI lineage: Eukaryota > Metazoa > Chordata > Actinopteri > Salmoniformes > Salmonidae > Salvelinus > Salvelinus fontinalis. The sequence continues at coordinate 16,027 of NC_074677.1, forward strand.
CCTGAAGTAGAGACAGAGATAACATTATGCCTGAAGGAGAGACAGAGATAACATTATGCCTGAAGTAGAGACAGAGATAACATTATGCCTGAAGGAGAGACAGAGATAACATTATGCCTGAAGGAGAGACAGAGATATCATTATGCCTGAAGGAGAGACAGAGATAACATTATGCCTGAAGGAGAGACAGAGATAACATTATGCCTGAAGGAGAGACAGAGATAACATTATGCCTGAAGGAGAGACAGAGATAACATTATGCCCGAAGGAGAGACAGAGATAACATTATTCCTGAAGGAGAGACAGAGATAACATTATGCCTGAAGGAGAGACAGAGATCACATTATGCCTGAAGGAGAGACAGAAATAACATTATGCCTGAAGTAGAGACAGAGATAACATTATGCCTGAAGGAGAGACAGAGATAACATTATGCCTGAAGGAGAGACAGAGATCACATTATGCCTGAAGGAGAGACAGAAATAACATTATGCCTGAAGTAGAGACAGAGATAACATTATGCCTGAAGGAGAGACAGAGATAACATTATGCCTGAAGTAGAGACAGAGATAACATTATGCCTGAAGGAGAGACAGAGATAACATTATGCCTGAAGGAGAGACAGAGATATCATTATGCCTGAAGGAGAGACAGAGATAACATTATGCCTGAAGGAGAGACAGAGATAACATTATGCCTGAAGGAGAGACAGAGATAACATTATGCCTGAAGGAGAGACAGAGATCACATTATGCCTGAAGGAGAGACAGAAATAACATTATGCCTGAAGTAGAGACAGAGATAACATTATGCCTGAAGGAGAGACAGAGATAACATTATGCCTGAAGTAGAGACAGAGATAACATTATGCCTGAAGGAGAGACAGAGATAACATTATGCCTGAAGGAGAGACAGAGATATCATTATGCCTGAAGGAGAGACAGAGATAACATTATGCCTGAAGGAGAGACAGAGATAACATTATGCCTGAAGGAGAGACAGAGATAACATTATGCCTGAAGGAGAGACAGAGATAACATTATGCCTGAAGGAGAGACAGAGATAACATTATGCCTGAAGGAGAGACAGAGATAACATTATGCCTGAAGGAGAGACAGAGATAACATTGTGCCTGAAGGAGAGTTAAAAGAGGCTTGACCTAGGTGCAGGAAGGGGAGTGTCCTTCCATTGTTTCTTTTATCCAAGACATCATCCCATCTGTCCCTGAGTGATTGTTTTTCCTTTCAACAGCCCCTTTATGTCAGCTGAAGGAGGGAGAGGAGAGAGACGGGGGAGAGAGTAGTTGAGAACGAATTTACCTAGAATTTACCTCCTGTACGAACGTGCTCACAGAACGATACTGTCATCATACTGAACACACGCACACGCGCATACACACAGACACATGCAAGTACACACACCCACACACACACACAGAATGCACAATGAGTAACGATAACTTGGCAATATACAAATGGTACCAGTACCAAGTCAATGGGTACGAGGCAGATATGTACATATACACTATATATATATATATAAAAAAGTATGTGGCCACCCCTTCAAGTGAGTGGATTCGGCACACACTCCATAGACAAACCATTTTTGGGGCCTTCCACTGACACGGCCTAGTATGTAGGTCCTGGATGGCAGGAAGCTTGGTACCAAGTCGGATGCCGAGCAGAGTTACACATAAACAAACATACAGTCAATAACACAATTTGGAAAATCTATGCAGTAGTGGCCAAAAGGTTTGAGAATGACACAAATATTATTTTCCAAAAGGTTTGAGAATGACACAAATATTATTTTCCAAAAGGTTTGAGAATGACACAAATATTATTTTCCAAAAGGTTTGAGAATGACACAGATATTAATTTCCAAAAGGTTTGAGAATGACACAAATATTAATTTCCAAAAGGTTTGAGAATGACACAAATATTAATTTCCAAAAGGTTTGAGAATGACACAAATGTTAATTTTCAAAAAAGTTTGCTGCTTCAGTGTCTTTAGATATTTTTGTCAGATGTTACTATGGAATGCTGAAGTATAATGACAAGCATTTCATAAGTGTCAAAGGCTTTTATTGACAATTACACAAAGTTGATGCAAAGACTCAATATTTGCAGTGTTGACCCTTCTTTTTCAAGACCTCTGCAATCCGCCCTGGCAATTAACTTCTGGGCCACATCATGACTGATGGCAGCCCATTCTTGCATAATCAATGCTTGGAGTTTGTCAGAATTTGTGGGTTTTTGTTTGTCCACCCGCCTCTTGAGGATTGACCACAAGTTCTTAATGGGATTAAGGTCTGGGGAGTTTCCTGGCCATGGACCCAAAATATCGATGTTTTGTTCCCCGAGCGACTTAGTTATCACTTTTGCTTTATGGCAAGGTGCTCCATCATGCTGGAAAAGGCATTGTTCGTCACCAAACTGTTCTTGGATGGTTGGGAGAAGTTGCTCTCCGAGGATGTGTTGGTACCATTCTTTATTCATGGTTGTGTTCTTAGGCAAAATTGTGAGTGAACCCACTCCCTTGGCTGAGAAGCAACCCCACACATGAATGGTCTCAGGATGCTTTACTGTTGGCATGACACAGGACTGATGGTAGCGCTCACCTTGTCTTCTCCGGACAAGCTTTTTTCCGGATGCCCCAAACAATCGGAAAGGGGATTCATCAGAGAAAATTACTTTACCCCAGTCCTCAGCAGTCCAATCGCTGTACCTTTTGCAGAATATCAGTCTGTCCCTGATGTTTTTCCTGGAGAGAAGTGGCTTCTTTGCTGCCCTTCTTGACACCAGGCCATCTTCCAAAAGTCTTTGCCTCACTGTGCGTGCAGATGCTCTCACACCTGACCTGCTGCCTTTCCTGAGCAAGCTCTGTACTGGTGGTGCCCCGATCCCGCAGCTGAATCAACTTTAGGAGACAGTCTTGGCACTTGCTGGACTTTCTTGGGAGCCCTGAAGCCTTCTTCACAACAATTAAACCGCCCTCCTTGAAGTTGTTAATGATCCGATAAATGGTTTATTTAGGTGCAATCTTACTGGCAGCAAAATCCTTGCCTGTGAAGCCCTTTTTGTGCAAAGCAATGATGACGGCACATGTTTCCTTGCAGGTAACCATGGTCGACAGAGGAAGAACAATGATTCCAACGACCACACTCCTTTTGAAGCTTCCAGTCTGTTATTCAAACTTAATCAGCATGACAGAGTGATCTCCAGCCTTGTCCTCGTCAACACTCACACCTGTGTTAACGAGAGAATCACTGACATATGATGTCAAATCAAATCAAATTTATTTATATAGCCCTTCTTACATCAGCTGATATCTCAAAGTGCTGTATAGAAACCCAGCCTAAATCTCCCAAACAGCAAGCAATGCAGGTGTAGAAGCACGGTCCTTTTGTCAGCTGGTCCTTTTGTGGCAGGGCTGAAATGCAGTGGAAATGTTTTTTTTTTTATTCAGTTAATTTGTATGGCAAATCACTCGTCATAACATTCTGAAGTATATGCAAATTTCCATCATACAAACTGAGTCAGCAGACTTTGTGAAAATGTATATTTGTGTCATTCTCAAAAGTTTGGCCATGACTGTATACAGTGTGTGAAAATGTATTAAGATTAGGGAGGTAAGGCAATAAAAAGGCCATAGTGGTGAAAATATTACAATTTAGCAATTAAACACAGGAGTGATAGATGTGCAGAAGATGAACGTGCAAGTAGAGATAGTGGGGTGGAAAGGAGAAAAAAAATAATTAATAATATTGGGAAGAGGTAGTTGGGTGTTCTATTTATAGATGGGCGGTGTATAGGTGCAATGATTGGTAAGCTGCTCTGACAGCTAATGCTTAAAGTTAGAGATATGAGTCTCCAGCTCCAGTGATTTTTTGCAATTCGTTCCAGTCATTGGCAGCAGAGAAGGAAAGGCGGCCAAAGGACGAGTTGGTTTTGGGGATGACCAGTGAAATATACCTGCTGGAGAGCGTTCTATGGGTGGGTGCTGCTATGGTGACCAGTGAGCTGAGATAAGGTGGGGCTTTACCTAGCAAAGACTTATAGATGACCTGGAGCCATTGGGTTTTGCGTCGAAAATGAAGCGAGGGTCAACCAACGAGCACACACAGGTCGCAGTGGTGGGTAGTATATGGGTAGTATATGGGGCTTTGGTGACAAAACGGATGACACTGTGATAGACTGCATCCAATTTGCTGAGTAGCGTATTGGAAGCTATTTTGTAGATGACATCGCCAGGATGGTATGGTAAGGGTATGTTTGGCAGCAGTTTTACGGGGGTATGTTTAGCAGCATGAGTGAAGGATGCTTTGTAGAGAAATAGGAAGCCGATTCTAAAATGTATTTTGGATTACAGTTGCTTAATGCGAGTCTGGAAGGAGAGTTTACAGTCTGACCAGACACCTAGGTATTTGTAGTTGTCCCACATACTGAAAGTCAGAACCGTCCAGAGTAGTGATGTTGGACGGGCGGGCGGGTGCTGGCAGCGATCGGTAGAAGAGCATGCATTTAGTTTTATTTGCATTTAAGAGCAGTTGGAGATCACGGAAGGAGTGTTGTACAACATCGGATCTCGTATGGAGGTTTGTTAACTTCTTGCGACTATAGGGGGTGCTGTTTCAAATTAGCATAATTGTCTCTACAGATGAAACGGCTTCCTACTCAATTCTTGATCGTACAATATGCGTATTATTGTTATTATTGGATAGAAAACACTATCTAGTTTCTATAGCCGTTTGAATTATGTCTCTGAGTGGAACAGAACTCTTTCTACAGCGAAATCCATGACAGGTTTTGCGAAGGTCTGAGAGCGAAGCTCTGATCTCAGTTCAGTTTAAAGGGGTGTGTATATCCTATGGAACGACACGAACTGCACCCGCCTTCCCCTGGATGTCAGTAACCAATGAGAAGTGGAATGGGCCTCCTACGTAACTCTCAGAGGTTATAAAAGACCAAGGAGTGAGGTACGCCTTCTTTTCGACGTTGAACTTTACGCAGAGAGAGACCCCGGGATGCCATTTTCGAACGCTTAGTAATGAACTTTAGATATATCAGTCTGTAATTTAATTTGATATAGGTGTTAGAAACATCATAACGAAGCTATTTGAAACCGAGTTATATCAGATTATGCGAGTATATTGCTATTTTTCGGAATTTCCTCAGTATTGCGTAATGAGGATTTGGACACGTTAGCTAATGTTAGCAATTGTTAGCTATAGTTAGCTGCTATATCTGAAGTTGAATTACATTTACATTTACATTTAAGTCATTTAGCAGATGCTCTTATCCAGAGCGACTTACAAGTACATACATTCATACTTTTTTTTTTTTTTGTACTGGCCCCCCGTGGGAATCGAACCCACAACCCTGGCGTTGCAAGCGCCATGCTCTACCAACTGAGTCACACCCTGTGTGGTTGTAAAACGTTGAATGCAATATATATCAGATCATAACAGATTTATTGTATAACATGTTATAAGACTGTCATCTGATGAAGTTGTTTCTTGGTTAGTGACTAATTCTATTTCTATTTGGGGGTTTTGTGCAAGCTACCTGTGCTGTGAAAGAAATGTCTGTGCTTTTTTGTATTTGGTGGTGAGCTAACATAAATATGTGGTGTTTTCGCTGTAAAACATTTTAAAAAATCGGACATGTTGGCTGGATTCACAAGATGTTTACCTTTCATTTGCTGTATTGGACTTGTTAATGTGTGAAAGTTAAATATTGAAAAATAATAATAATTGAATTTCGCGCGCTGCCTTTTCAGTGGAATGTGGGGGGGGGTCCGGGGCTAGAAAGGTTAAACTACAAAGTAGAAACCTAGTGAATCTGTTTAGAATAATTTGGCACCTATTATTGATTCATTCTAAGCCTTTTTAGAACATCAAATAAAAGATATCTTAAATCATTCCCCCAAATTCGTGAATAAAGATTACCAACCTTGTCTCGTAGACTGGGGAAAGCAATGTAGGTTAGATCTCGTCATTAACTCTGTCGTGTATTAGTTCACCACTGGCCTGAAATAAACCCTCAAGTCAGAGGTCAGGTCTTTGTCTTACGGATCCTGGATCCGCCCGTGCACGGTTTTCAGCAGTTCCTTGGGACGACAGAGGCAGATATTGAGATCTGGCTCGAAGGACCAATTGTTATGAGAATTTTGTCCTAAATGTTCATAAACTGAACTTCAATTAAAATAATCTGTCTGTTAATAAGACTTTATAAGGTTCTTATTAAGATGAAACAGACAGAGGCCAGTCCACCATAGTCAGCATGTTTATTTACGAGAGCACTGCCCATCCTTATATGTACATTGGTTTATATACCTCTCATTTCATCATAACTGTCCCTCCTCCACTAAGACAATGACAATATAGTTCACAACTCTTCTCCTACATTGCCTGCCACCTGTTATACAATCTACTACAAGCCCAAGGTCTCTCCCCTCCCTGCGTGGGGAGACTTCCATCCCTGTTATCAGTTCCACAGTGGTCACAAGTTGTCTGCCACAGTTCCTTGCCTGCTAACAGTCCTTCTTTCTTATGGACAAACATTATTTATCATTATACAGAGACAGGGTAGAATTCTGTAAGTTATAGTTCTACGTTAAATGTATACATCATTTCGTCATTCATACAAATCATAACATACATAGATAAGGCAGTCATAAAATGTGGGTGAGTCCATTCAACTTACGTGACTTGTTAAGCACATTTTTACTCATGAACATATTTAGGCTTGTCATAACAAAGTGGTTGAAAAATTATTGACTGAAGACATTTCAGCTTAAACATTTTTTAAAATCAATTTAAAATTCAGGCTGTAACACATCGACATGTTGAACAAGTCAAGGTGAATACTTTCCGAAGGCACTGTGATTGTATTAGGTTTAGGAAAATGGTAGAACTGTCCCGTACGCAATATATCTAGCTATAACAGGTCTGCCCTGAGAACAGTCTTGGTTTCCAGTAATGCCATCCTGCTACTGGTGTCAGTGTTGTTTGGTTTTGTTCCTGTTCTTCCGGCAGGTTCTCCAGAGGATCCTAATCAGGAGCCCAGCAGAGAGCAAGACTCCTCCTCCGGCAGCCAGCAGCAGTAGCAGCACGTCCACAGAGTGGTAAGAGTACCAGGGCATCCTGTTGGCCGACGTACGGAGGTGAGACGCCCCCTTGTGTCGCATCACAAACTCCAACCAGAAGACGGCCTTGTCCATGGGCTTGATGGGCTGGTCCCTGTGCAGGTGGGACAGCCTCTGCATGTTCTCCCTGTAGGGGGCGTGGGTGAGCACCTGGTTCAGAGCCTGCTGGAAATTGGGTCCGTTGAACATGGCCAACTCCAGGATCTTCGCAGCGCCTCTCTCCTGCAGACGCAGAAGATTGTCATACTGGTCGAAGAACAGGGGTATCCCCAGCACTGGGGTGCCGTGGTAGATGGCCTCCTGGATCCCGTTGGTTCCTCCGTGGGCCACAAAGGCTCTGGTCTGGGGGTGACCCAGGAGGTCTTTCTGGGGCATCCAGTCCACCAGAAGGGTGTTGTTGCCCAGGGTAGAGGGAATCTTGCCCCGGTGCCTCCAGATCACCTTAGATAGAAGACATTAATTTCTGTTTAAATAACCTCTCATTTACATCACTTACATTGCAGAGAGCTTTACATATAAAAGCTAATAATCAAAAACAATCAGGATACCTTCTGAGGCAGCTTGGCGAACACACTGGCGATCTGGTCTGTGATATCAACAGGAAGTGCATTGACAAGAGTCCCCAGAGACATGACGATCACCCCATGTTCCCCGGCACTCTGGACAAACTCTTCCAGCTCTGGAGGCAGGGCCTGGGCCGGCTTGCACTGGAACCCCCCCATGTAGAAGACGTTGGGCATGGTGGGACGGGGGAAGTCAAACACAAAGTCGGACCTCATCAGCCAGATGTCAGCTTCCTGGATCAAGGATATGATGTCACAGCCCTCTTCAAAGTACTTGGAGCAAATTGCATCATAAATCGGCCCAACTACGAACCTCTGCTGATACACGATGATGCTGTAGTGTAGCATGTTTTGGACCCGTTGGACGAAGGTCATCTTGTCAGTGAATCCAGACCCTGGGACCGGGATGTATGAAAGGGGAGAGGGGGCGATGGCAAAGTGGCCCTCCCCACTGGTGATCCAACGGGCGTTGAGGACCACAGGCAGTTTGAGGTAGTGGGCCATCAGCAGCCCTACAGCGATGTTAGGGTCGGTGAGCATCATGTCATACTGAGCGTCCTGGAGACTCTTCATCAACTCCTTGTCATCGAACATGCGAGACAGCATCTCGCAGCCCAAGGTGTGGGCTTCTTCTATCATACTGAGGAACTCCTTGGTTAGTTGGAAGAACTTCAGCAAAGATACCCCCTCTCTCTGTGCCTGAATTAAGACATTAACAGAGATTGAATGCCTCTTTGACAAAATAAATTACGTCTGGCTGGATGGTTGATTGGCTGGTTTGCTGGCTGGATAGATGGATCAACAAATCATAAAGACACATCAAACCTTCATGTTCTTCTGTTGGAACATTACGAAGAAATACCTTCAGTTGATTCTGTAGGAAAGTTTCGATGTAGCTGTATAAGGAATCTTTCTCCTTGATGGTGATGGAGGTGTATAGAGGTGACTCCTCTGTGATGTACCAGCTGGTAGAGGGTCTGACCACTGTGATGGCGTGGCCTCTGGCATGGAGCTCCTCGATCAGTACCTACACATTGCATCATCAATATTTTAACAAATCCTTTTAAAATATATATTTTTTTTATACCTAAAGGGGTCCCGTAATTCAACATCAATTAGCTAAAGGATCCAGGGTATGACCATCTTAAAACAATTCCATATGTTAGCACAGTATACACAGTAGTCTCATTGAGATGCAGGGTTCTTCCATTCCGGTACTGGAGGGCCGAAACCCACTTTGGTGGTTGTGATGAGGTGTGGCCTGATTAAAATGGTTGAAATCGTTCATTTGAAATCATCAATCAGAACACAGAACATCATCAATCAGAACACAGAACATCATCAATCAGAACACAGAACATCATCAATCAGAACACAGAACATCATCAATCAGAACACAGAACATCATCAATCAGAACATCATCAATCAGAACACAGAACATCATCAATCAGAACAAAGAACATCATCAATCAGAACACAGAACATCATCAATCAGAACACAGAACATCATCAATCAGAACACAGAACATCATCAATCAGAACACAGAACATCATCAATCAGAACATAGAACATCATCAATCAGAACACAGAACATCATCAATCAGAACACAGAACATCATCAATCAGAACACAGAACATCATCAATCAGAACATCATCAATCAGAACACAGAACATCATCAATCAGAACACCATACGGTAAATGCCCACTGGCAGAGGTGGCCATAGTACTGAAAATCCAAAATGAAGTAAAAGTACTTTTACTTAGATTGTAATTTACTCAAGTAAAAGTAAGCAACTACTCAAGTAAAAGTAAAAAAGTATCCGGTCAGAAAACTACTTCAGTACTATTTACAAATTTAGTTTGGAAATGTTTTACACCTATACTGTGTGCAAATAAAAACAGATTGATTTGACTCAGAGTATTTTGACAGAAAAACATTAAAAACTATTCATAACTTGATATTTGTAGCAAGATGCAAGGTAATGTAATGTAGTAACCATTTTTTTTTTAAACAAATCCAAAATATATTTTTTATATGCCAAGAGTGTGCAAAGCTGTTATCAAGGCAAAGTGTGGCTACTTTGAATAATCTACAATCTATTTTTATTTGTTTAACACTTTTTTGGTTACTACATGATTCCATATGTGTTATTTCATAGTTTTGATGTCTTCACTATTACTCTACAATGTAGAAAACAGTAAAAATAAAGAAAAACCCTTGAATGAGTAGGTGTATCCAATCTCTTGACTGGTACTGTATGTGTGTGTATAGATATATGTCATTATTTGTTATGTTTTCCAAGCAGGCCACTGACGTGGATGACTGACTGCCCTGAAAGTTTCCATTAACCTCCCCCGGCCAGCTGCCAGTCCTGTATGTCGAGCCCTGCGACATAATATATAATAATATAAACCTATGTAACTGGAATGATTTGGTCAAATGTAACTAAGTAAACAGTAAGTTGCAGTTCTTGACACACTCAAACAAGTGTGCCTGGCATCCACTACCATACCCTGTTCAAGGGCACTTTAATATGTTGTCTTACACTTTCACCCTCTGAATGGCACACATACACAATCCATGTCTCAATTGTCTCAAGGTTTAATAATACATCTTTAACAAAAACCCTAGACACAACACTGAGCACCTTCATGTTGATCCAGTGGCTTCCATCGACAGGAAAGACCAGAACTTTTCCTCCATGGCAGGACGGTGCAGGAAGGAGAAGGAGAAATGACACCAGACTTAGAAACGAAAGGTCTCCCCAGAGAGAGCTGGAATGCATTGTGTCTACGCTGAGAGGGGAAAAAAAAGAGGACAAAAGTCACTTGTTTTCAACTAGTCACCTCTAGCCGTAAAATACGATATTGACCTGAAAGCCTATCAAGTCTTGCACTCGTGCAACATATAGTTAAATAACAGCTAATTAAGCTTCACCATTATGTTATCTACTTGTGTCAATAAGTTAATTCGAGTGTTTTGTCTGCACAGCTTAATAACACTTTCACAACAAAGTACTTGAGTGTAGGTGAATACGAATATGCATTAAGAGTTGGCTTACCGGTGCTATAAAGTCCATACAGCACTACCAACGCTCTGCAGGCGACTGCAAACTTACATATCGGCTGTTCAATACTGAACGTTTGAGGGTTCAAAGTCCACCTGATAGTATAGAAGTCCTGCTATAGCCCAAGTAGATGATTTACAAACAGATAGTGGTGCTTCCCAAATTACACTAGTTTTGACCAGGATCTTCAGGGCTCTGGTCGACATAGTAGACTATTGTAGGGAATAGGATGCCAATTGGGATTCAACCACTACATGGGCAATAACACCAGTGAGTTCAGGTAAAACACACCTGTCACATAACTGACCTCTCACCCAATGTAAATGCCTACTTATCATTGACATATACGATTGTGTCCATCTCTAGTCTGACTCCAGGTTGTGACAAAATAAATGAATGTCCTGAATATAAAGCATTATGTTTGGACCAAATCCAACACAACACATCACTGAGTATCACTCTTCATATTTTCAAGCATGGTGGTGTCTACATTATATTTTGCAGGCAAGGACTAGGGAGTTTTTCAGGATAAAAAGAAAGGGAATGGAGCTTGGCACTTGCAAAATCCTAGAGAAAGACCTGGTTCAGTCTGCTTTCCACCAGACACTGGGAGACACCTTTCAGCAGGACGATAACCTAAATCACAAGGCCAAATAGACACTGGAGTTGCTTACCAAGACGACATTGCATTTTCCTGAGTTGCCTTGTTACAGTTTTGACTTAAATCTGCTTTAAAATCTATGGCAAGACTTGAACATGGCTGTCTAGCAATGATCAACAACCAACTTGATAGAGTTTGAAGGATTTTAAAAAGAATAATGTGCAAATATTGTACAATCCAATTGTGCAAAGCACTTAGAGACATACCGAATCACAGCTGCATTCGCTGTGAGAGATGATTCTAACATGTATTGACTCAGGGCGTTGAATACTCGAATAGTTGAATACTTACTGTATCTAATCAAGATTTACTTTCATAACTTTTATTTTTATTTTTATAACAAATGTTAGAATCTTTCTTCCACTTTGAAATTACAGGGCATTTTGTGTAGATCGTTGACAAAAATGACAACTAAACCCATTTGAATCCTAATTTGTAACACAACAAAATGTGGAAAAAAGAAAGGTGTTTGAATACTTTCTGAATAACATGCCTACAGAAGCAGATGAAGGTTTGTCTTCATAACTTGCCTACAGAAGCACATGCAGGCTATCCAATAGTAATAATAATATGCTTATTGTATGATCTAGAACAGAGTACGAGGCCGTTTAATTTGGGCACGATTTTTTCCAAAGTGAAAACAGCGCCCCCCCCTATTGACAAGAAGTTAACTTGCCTACAGAAGCACATACCCCAACCAGAAGCCATGAATTACAGGCAACATTTTCTCTGAGCTAAAGTGTAACGCTGCTGTAACGGATGTGAAATGGCTAGCTAGTTAGCGGGTACGCGCTTGTAGCGTTTCAATCAGTTACGTCACTTGATCTGAAACCTAGAAGTAGTGTTGCCCCTTAAGGGCCGCGGCTTTTGTGGAGCGATGGGTAACGACGCTTCGTGGGCGACCGTTGTTGATGTGTGCAGAGGGTCCCTGGTTCGCGCCCGAGGTCGGGGCGAGGGGACGGTTTAAAGTTATACTGTTACACTGCCACTTTCAAGGAGCGGGACTCTAACCCAGAAGCTTATAAGAAATCCCGCTATGCCCTCCGACAAACCATCAAACAGGCAAAGTGTCAATACAGGACTAAGATCGAATCGTACTGCTCCAGATCCGACGCTCGTCGGATGTGGCAGGGCTTGCAAAATATTACAGACTACAATGGGAAGCATAGTCGAGAGCTGCCAAGTGAGACAAGCCTACCAGACGAGCTAAATTTCTTCTATGCTTGCGTCGAGGCAAGTAACACTGAAACATGCATGAGAGCATCAGCTGTTCCGGACAACTGTGTGATCACGCTCTCCGCAGCCGATGTGAGTAAGACCTTCAAACAGGTCAACATTCACAAGGCCGGATTACCAAGAAGTGTACACCGAGCATGTGCTGACCAACTGGCAAGTGTCTTCACTGACATTTTCAACCTCTCCCTGTCTGAGTCTGTAATACCAACATGTTTCAAGCAGACCACCGTAGTCCCTGTGCCCAAAAACACTAAGGTAACCTGCCTTAATGCATAACGACCCGTAGCACTTACGTCTGCAGCTATGAAATGCTTTGAAAGGCTGGTCATGGCTCACATTAACACCATTATCCTAGAAACCCTAGACCCTGTCCAATAGTCATACTGCCCTTATAGATCTAAGAAAAAGAACACCTATGTGAGAATGATATTCATTGACTATAGCTCATTCTTCAACGCCATAGTGCCCTCAAAGCTCATCACTAAGCTAAGGACCCTGGGACTAAACACCTCCCTCTGCAACTGGATCCTGGACTTCCTGACAGGCCGCCCCCAAGTGGTAAGGGTAGGTAACATCACATCCGCCACGCTGATCCTCAACATGGGTAAACCTCAGGGGTGCATGCTCAGTCCCCTCCTGTACTCCCTGTTCACTCATGACTGCACGGCCAGGCACGACTCCAACACCATCATTAAGTTTGCTGATGACACAACAGTTGTACGCCTGATCACCGACAACGATGAGATAGCCTATAGGGAGGAGGTCAGAGACCTGACCGTGTGGTGCAAGGACAGCAACCACTCCCTCAATGTGATCAAGACAAAGGAGATGATTGTGGACTACAAAGGAAGACCGAGCATGCCCCCCATTCTCATCAACGGGGCTGTAGTGGAGCAGATTGAGAGCTTCAAGTTCCTTGGCGTCCACATCACCAACAAACTAATATGGTCCAAGCACTCCAAGACAGTCGTAAAGAGGGCACTACAAAACCTATTCCCCCTCAGGAGATGAAAAGATTTTGCATGGGTCCTCAGATCCTCAAAAGGTTATACAGCTGCACCATCGAGAGCATCCTGACTGGTTGCATCACTGCCTGTTACGGCAACTGCTCGGCCTCCGACCGCAACGCACTACAGAGGGTAGTGCGAGCTGCCCAGTACATCACTGGGGCCAAGCTTCCTACCATCCAGGAACAGGTAGATGAGGTGTTTTTGTTGACAACACTACTGTATTTGAGTCAAGGCATCTTGTAAAACAATAAAAAATATCACTAAAGTTTTTTTGATTTTTTGCTATATCATTGTGTTTACTTGATAGCTACCTACACAAATAGCTAGCTAGAACAAAGTGTTAATAAGATGTGAAAAAAATGACAAGCAATATAAATAAAAGTTATCCAGTAGGCATCTCCAGATGGAGCTAAGAGCTGTGTTGTCAGTCATCAATAGAGGATTCCAATTGAGATGTTGTGGCAGGACCTTAAACGAGACGATCCTGCTGGAAAACCCACAAATGTTGCTGAGTTAAAAGGGATTTCACTCTGGCCCTCCCACAACATGTTGTCATTATCATATTAACAACGATACGTTTTGATCATAAACATCCACAAGCTAGAACGAGCACATTTTCATTTCACTGGTAGAATCAGGAAGTTTCAACTAGCTGTGTTTGTTGTCATAGTGACCCACGTCACGTGCAGACTCCGCCCCGCAGGCTGTGTCATTAAACTTAGATGGTGGTATAAGGTGTTGTTAAGTTGGGCCCAGAACTTCTCTCGGTGAGAAAGTTATTTTTTTTAAACGTTGTTTTTTCACTAACGTTCGTTTTTATGCCTCTGTGGTGTTTCGTGCCTGGCTTTGTTAAAGGAAAGGCTCACCCATATTGAATGTTATGTCGTTTTTGTCCATCTCTTAAGTGATGTTCTATCGATTCCCTGGATCATTTCATGTTTTCATTGTATATCTGATTGGCGTTCAAGCAGGCAGAAATCCGTCCAGTATGACGTGGCACTGTGATAAAGTCTCTCACTACACTGGAAGTTCATAGGAATACGACTTTTATATCATTAACCTATCGTACATGTCAGATTTCAATACTGGCTGATGTCATAACTCGGAGAATGTCTTCTCTCAAATGAGCCATTCTTACCTTGAGAAATGTGTAATATAACAGAGGGTCACGCACATTTATCCCATTTGTCTGCCCCTTTAGTCCAGGGTGCATTTTATGGTGCCGTTGGCAGAGATATTATAGAAAGGAGATCGGAATCCCATGGATAGCCACTTCCGGGAGACTGTCAACCAATCGCGTTCACGTTGTCATGCTGCGTTAAGCGGTTACTTAACTAATTGTCATGGAAACCCTTCTCAAAGTCAGTGTATATTTCGAGAAACGTTCCTATTTTCCTCAAAAGTATGTAATGTCACGATTCCAAAGGTATACGATATTACATTTTACTCCGAAAAGATATGTAATGTTGTACTTCTTGTTGACGAAATTCGTGCTAGTGTTGTGTTTCTGAGCTAGTACCTAATAGCCTCCCATTCACTCCTTGAAGGAGAGCGCTCATTGTTCCAGAATCACCCAGAATGCACCGTTCTGCCCATTGACGTAGCATGGGGCAACGTTTCCCATCTCCTCAAAAGTATATCTGCCGTTGCGATTTTTAGATTCCACTCTGTGAGGCACATCGATCTGCAGGTTGAACATGAAGAGATGGTAGACTCCTAAATTGATCGTGCAGTTTATTTAGGCGATTTTACAGCTAACTAGCTACGTTACATGCCGATATTGTCTTTGGTATTATTGTGTATAGCTACGTTTGCTAGCTAGCTGCTTGCTTTGCTAGCTAGTGTTAGTAAAACGTTTACTGTTGACAGGAGAACAAGAGGAGACAATAGGACGAGGTGGATAATTTTATAATAAGGCCGTTTAATTACATGTAAAGATATCTTAGTAAAATCTTGCAGCAAGGCTCTTTCTGTCTGACTCCTAGTGAATCGTCCGGAAAAAGAGGGAGTTTCCAGAATTGTTCAGTACTATATAGACAACAAGCAAAGTAGGTAGATCTGCGAGTCCGGCCTTCCGATTGGTCGATCTGGGTCTTGGGTAGTCCTGATCAGGCCTGGTGTCCACGTTCCATTGGTTCCTGAGAGTTCTTTGTCCTGAGGTCCAACCATGGGTTGGGTGTGTCTGTGGTTATTATGGGGGAGGGGAATTATGTGTGTCTATAGTTGGTGTCTTAAGTCCAGCATATGTCCAAGAGAAATGAGGAGTATGTGTGTTTTTGTATAATATATGGCTTATGTTGAAGTGTAGTTATTGCTAGTTTCCAGTCTCTATTTCAATTTCTTACACTAGCCAGCCTATAGAGAGAGCATTGTATTGTGGATTTTGTAGTTGACTTGAGCTGCAGCAGAATTTACAATAAGCATGGCATAAACATGAAATTGTTTGTTTTATCAAATCAATCATAACTTGGCTATATAAAAATGGTACCAGTACCAAGTCTATGGGTACGAGGCCAATATACACTATAAATACAGCAGTATGGGGACACCCCTTCATAGACAGTCATGCCCTCTTCAGAACTGTCTTGGAATTTTTTAAGTTTTTAAATATAAATAGGCAAGTCAGTTAACAACAAATTCTTATTTTCAATGACAGCCTAGGAACAGTGGGTTAACTGCCTTGTTCAGGGGCAGAATGACAGATATTTACCTTGTCAGCTCGGGGATTCAATCTAGCAACCTCTCAGTTACTAGCCCAACACTCTAACCACTAGGCTACCCTGCCACCCCATGCTTGGACCATGTTAGTTTGTTGGTGACGTGAAACTGGAACTTGAAGCTCTCAACCTGCTCCACTACAGCCCCGTTGATGAGAATGGGGGGCATGCTCGGTCTTCCTTTGTAGTCCACAATCATCTCCTTTGTCTATACGCATCAGCAATCATAGCTACTGAAGTCACTGAAACCCTTAATTACAAGGAGTTGCCGTCTGTTTGGAATGGGTGGCCAGTAATAAACTGGTCCTGAACATCTCTAAAACTAAATACATTGTATTTGGTACAAATCATTCCCTAAGTTCTAGACCTCAACTGAATCTGGTAATGAATGGTGTGGCTGTTGAACAAGTGTAAGAGACTAAATGACTTGGTGTTACCTTCGATTGTAAACTGTTACGGTCAAAATATATAGATTCAGTGGTTGTGAAGATGAGGAGAGGTCTGTCCGTATTAAACAGGTGCTCTGCTTTGTTGACACCACACTCCAAAAAGCAAGTCCTGCAGGCTCTAGTTTTATCTTAATCTTGATTATTGTCCAGTCATATGGTCAAATCCAAGGTTGAATCTAGGGTTGGCTTCCTATTTCGCAACGCGGCGTCCTTTGCTCATGCTGCCAAACATACCCTCGTAGAACTGACCATCCTACCGATCCTCGACTTCGGCGATGTAATTTGCAAAGTAGCCTCCAATACCCTACTCAATAAATTGGATGCAGTCTATCACAGTGCCATCCGTTTTGTCACCAAAGCCACATATACTACCCACCACTGCGACCTGTACGCTCTCGTTGGCTGGCCCTCGCTTCATACTCGTCACCAAGCCCACTGGCTCCAGGTCATCTATAAGTCTTCGCTAGGTAAATCTCCGCCTTATCTCAGCTCACTGGTCACGATAACAGCACCCACACGTAGCACGCGCTCCAGCAAGTATATCTCTCTGGTCACCCCCAATGCCAATTCCTCCTTTGGCCGCCTCTCCTTCCAGTTCTCTGCTGCCAATGACTGGAACGAACTACAAAAATCTCTGAAACTGGAAACACTTATCTCCCTCACTAGCTTTAAGCACCAGCTGTCAGAGCAGCTCACAGATTACTGCACCTGTACATAGCCCATCTATAATTTATCCCAAACAACTACCTCTTCCCCTACTGTATTTATTTATTTATTTTGCTCCTTTGCACCCCATTATTTCTATCTATCTATATCTATCTATATCTATATCTATATTTCTATCACCAGCAGCATACCACCCTGCATTCCACTGCAGGCTTGCTTCTGAAGCTAAGCAGGGTTGGTCCTGGTCAGTCCCTGGATGGGAGACCAGATGCTGCTGGAAGTGGTGTTGGAGGGACAGTAGGAGGCACTCTTTCCTCTGGTCTAAAAAATATCCCAATGCCCCAGGGCAGTGATTGGGGACACTGCCCTGTGTAGGGTGCCGTCTTTCGGATGGGACGTTAAACGGGTGTCCTGACTCTCTGAGGTCATTAAAGATCCCATGGCACTTATCGTAAGAGTAGGGGTGTTAACCCCGGTGTCCTGGCTAAATTCCCAATCTGGCCCTCAAACCATCATGGTCACCTAATAATCCCCAGTTTACAATTGGCTCATTCATCCCCCTCCTCTCCCCTGTAACTATTCCCCAGGTCGTTGCTGCAAATGAGAACGTGTTCTCAGTCAACTTACCTGGTAAAATAACGGTAAAATAAAAAAATAAAAATAAAAATCTCTACTTTGCACATTCTTCCACTGCAAATCAATCCATTTCAGTGTTTTAATTGCTATGTTGTATTTACTTCGCCACCATGGCCTATTTATTGCCTTTACCTCCCTTATCTCACCTCACTTGCTCATATTGTATATAGACTTATTTTTCACTGTATTGACTGTATGTTTGTTTTACTCCATGTGTAACTCTGTGTTGTTGTATGTGTCGAACTGCTTTGCTTTATCTTGGCCAGGTCTCAATTGTAAATGAGAACTTGTTTTTGCCTACCTGGTTAAATAAAGGTGAAATAAAAGAAATGGAAAAGTCCTGCAGGCTCTAGTTTTAGCCTATCTTGATTATTGTCCAGTCATATGGTCAAGTGCTGCAAAGGAAGACTTAGTAAAGCTGCAGCTTGCCCAGAACAGAGCAGCACGTCTAATATTAATACTAGTCATGCCAGTCTCTCTCGTTTCTCTCATTTAGTGTTTTAATAAGAAACATTCAAATGGTTTGCAATTTACACACACACACACACACTTACCCCACCAGACATGCCACCAGGGGTCTTTTCATAGTCCCCAGGTCCAGAACTAATTGAAAGAAATGTACAGTATTATAAAGAGCCATGAGTGCATGTACCTACCTTCCATCTTATGTAGCGCAAGTGAACAACAAACCTGGTTTCAATAAACAAATAAAGCAACACCTCACTGCACAACTCTCCCCCATGTGACCTACCTGTTGTGTGTGTGTGTGGAACTGATAGATGCGCACACACACACTACATGGTAATGTTTTTAAATGTAAATTGTAAAGTATTTTGTCAGTAATGTCTTTTCCGTTACGTGTCGAAGCCCAGTAAGTCTAGCTGTCGCCATAGTCTTCCAGTGTCTGGTGGAAAGCAGACGGATCCAGGTTTTCCCTGTAGGATTTTGCCTGTGTGTTTGCATTACGTTTATTTTCTATCCTGAAAATCTCTCCAGTCCTTAACAATTACAAGCATTCCCATAACATGATGCAGCAACCACTATGCTTGAAAATATGGAGAGTGATACTCAGTAATGTGTGTTATTGGATTTGCCCCAAACATAACACTTTGTAATCTTATTGCAAACAGGATGCATGGTTTGGAATATATTCTGTACAGGCTTCCTTCTTTTCACTCTGTCATTTAGGTTAGTATTGTGGAGTAACTACAATGTTGTTGATCCATCCTCAGTTTTCTCCTATCACAGCCATTAAACTCTGTAACTGTTTTAAAGTCACCATTGGCCTCGTGGTGAAATCCCTGTTAGGAAGTTAGGAAGGACGTCTGTATATTTTTAGTAACTGGGTATATATTGATACCATCCAAAGTGTAATTAATAACTTCACCATGCTCAAAGAGACATTCAATGTCTGCTTTTTTTTTTTACCCATCTACCAATAGGTGCCCTTCTTTGTGAGGCATTGGAAAACCTCCCTGGTCTTTGTGGTTGAATCTGTGTTTGAAATGAACTGCTCGACTGAGGGACTTTACAGATAATTGTATGTGTGGTGTACAGAGATGAGGTGGTCATTAAAGAATGCATGTTAAACAGTGTTATTGAACACAGAGTGAACCCATGCAGCTTTTTATGAGACTTATTTAGGCTCGCTACAACAAAACAGTGGAATACTTGACTCAAAACATTTCAGCTTTTTAATTTTAAATGAATTTGTAAAAACGTCTAAAAACACAATTCCATTTTGTAATTTTGGGGTATTGTGTGTAGACCAGGGACACAAACTCTTAATTTCATCCATTTTAAAAAATCCTTAAAAAATCATGTGAGTGAGTAAGTTATAGTTCTACGTTAAATGTATACATCATTTCGTCATTCATACAAATCATAACATACATAGATAAGGCAGTCATAAAATGTGGGTGAGTCCATGCAACTTACGTGACTTGTTAAGCACATTTTTACTCATGAACATATTTAGGCTTGTCATAACAAAGTGGATGAAAACTTATTGACTGACATTTCAGCTTATTTTCTTTATTTTTTTTATTATCAATTTTAAATTCAGGCTGTAACACATCGACATGTTGAACAAGTCAAGGTGAATACTTTCCGAAGGCTCTGTGGTTGTTGGAGGTTTTAATAAGTTGTTTGATGTTGTTCCTGATATAAGTATAGATTTATAATTTATATAGATTAAAGAACATCTAATGGGCTGTATCCCATTAGTGGATACTAACACTGCTCTCAGGGCATATCTTTTGCTCATTTTTAGGAACAAAAGTGACTTTTTTGTAGCAGGTTAAGAGAACTTACGCAGTGGTTTAGGAGAATTAACGTTGTAGGTTACGAGAACTACATTAAGTTTAGGAAAAAGGTTAGGGTTACCTAAAATGGTAGAATTAAAACTATTTAGCTATATACAGGTCTGCCCTGAGAACAGTCTTGATTTCCAGTGATGCGATTCTGCTACTGGTATCAGTGCTGTTTGGTTTTGTTCCTGTTCTTCCGGCAGGTTCTCCAGAGGATCCTGATCAGGAGCCCAGCAGAGAGCAAGACTCCTCCCCCGGCAGCCAGCAGCAGTAGCAGCACGTCCACTGAGTGGTAAGAGTACCAGGGCATCCTGTTGGCCGACGTACGGAGGTGAGACGCCCCCTTGTGTCGCATCACAAACTCCAACCAGAAGACGGCCTTGTCCATGGGCTTGATGGGCTGGTCCCTGTGCAGGTGGGACAGCCTCTGCATGTTCTCCCTGTAGGGGGCGTGGGTGAGCACCTGGTTCAGAGCCTGCTGGAAATTGGGTCCGTTGAACATAGCCAACTCCAGGATCTTAGCAGCGCCTCTCTCCTGCAGACGCAGAAGATTGTCATACTGGTCGAAGAACAGGGGTATCCCCAGCACTGGGGTGCCATGGTAGATGGCCTCCTGGATCCCGTTGGTTCCTCCGTGGGCCACAAAGGCTCTGGTCTGGGGGTGACCCAGGAGGTCTTTCTGGGGCATCCAGTCCACCAGAAGGGTGTTGTTGCCCAGGGTAGAGGGAATCTTGCCCCGGTGCCTCCAGATCACCTTAGATAGAAGACATTAATTTCTGTTTAAATAACCTTTCATTTACATCACTTACATTGCAGAGAGCTTTACATATAAAAGCTAATAATCAAAAACAATCAGGATACCTTCTGAGGCAGCTTGGCGAACACACTGGCGATCTGGTCTGTGATATCAACAGGAAGTGCATTGACAAGAGTCCCCAGAGACATGACGATCACCCCATGTTCCCCGGCACTCTGGACAAACTCCTCCAGCTCTGGAGGCAGGGCCTGGGCCGGCTTGCACTGGAACCCCCCCATGTAGACGACGTTGGGCATGGTGGGACGGGGGAAGTCAAACACAAAGTCAGACCTCATCAGCCAGATGTCAGCTTCCTGGATCAAGGAGATGATGTCACAGCCCTCTTCAAAGTACTTGGAGCAAATTGCCTCATAACTTGGCCCAATCATGAACCTCTGTTGATACACGATGATGCTGTAGTACAGCATGTTTTGGACCCGTTGGACGAAGGTCATCTTGTCAGTGAATCCAGACCCTGGGACCGGGATGTAGGACATGGGAGAGGGGGCGATGGCAAAGTGGCCCTCCCCACTGGTGATCCAACGGGCGTTGAGGACCACAGGCAGTTTGAGGTAGTGGGCCATCAGCATCCCACCACCCATTGCAGGGTCGGTGAGCATCATGTCATACTGAGCGTCCTGAAGACTCTTCATCAACTCCTTGTCGTCGAACATGCGAGACAGCGTGTCACAGGCCAGGATGTGGGCTTCTTCTATCATACTGAGGAACTCCTTGGTTAGTTGGAAGAACTTCAGAGCTGATACTCCATCTCTCTGAGCCTGAATTAAGACATTAACAGAGATTGAATGCCTCTTTGACAAAATAAATTATGTCTGGCTGGATGGATGGTTGATTGGCTGGTTTGCTGCCTAGATGGATGGATCAACCAATCAAAAAGACACATCAAACCTTCATTCTGTAGCTACATTACGAAGACATACCTTCAGGTTCTTCTGTACTGTAGCTACGTTATGAAGACATATACCTTAAAGTGCTTCTGTAGGAAGGCCTCGAAGAAGCTGTATAAGGATTCTTTCTCCTTGATGGTGATGGAGGTGTACAGAGGTGACTCCTCGGTGATGTACCAGCTGGTAGAGGGTCTGACCACTGTGATGGCGTGGCCTCTGGCATGGAGCTCCTCGATCAGTACCTACACATTGGTGATATTAGTAAGCTCACAAAGGGGCTGCTATTAAATCAGAGACATGTTGTAGAGAGCTGTCAACAATGTGCTTTTTAAAAGGTTATAATCCTTTAACTTCTTATGGCTGCAGGGGCAGTATTGAGTAGCTTGGATGAAAGGTGCACAGAGGTGCCCAGAGTAAATGGCCTGCTCCTCAGTCATAGTTGCTAATACATGCATATTATTATTAGTATTGGATAGGAAACACTCTGAAGTTTCTAAAACTGTTTGAATTATGTCTGTGAGTATCACAAAACTCAAATGGCAGGCAAAAACCTGAGAAAGAATCCAAACAGGAAGTGGAAATTCTGAGGCTGGTGGATTTTCAACCAATATCCCATTGAAATTACAGCGAGATATGAATTTGTTTGCACTTCCTACGGCTTCCACTAGATGTCAACAGTCTGTAGAACTTTGTCAAATGACTCTACTGTGAAGTGGGGCCGAATGAGAGGAGAATTTGTCACCACTGCCATGAGGTGACCATTCTTTGACCATGCGCGTTCACATGAGAGGGAGCTCAGTTCCATCGCTCATCTGAAGTCAATGTAATTCTCCGGTTGGAACGTTATTCAAGATGTATGTTAAAAACATTCTAAAGATTGATTCAATACATCGTTTGACATGTTTCTACTGACTGTTACGGAACTTTTGGACATTTTGTCACGTTTTAGTGAACGCGCTTCGTGACTTTGGAATTGTTTACCAAACGCGCTAACCAAAGTAGCTAATTGGACATAAATAACAGACATTATCGAACAAATCAAGCATTTATTGTGGACCTGGCTTCCTGGGAGTGCATTCTGATGAAGATCATCAAAGGTAAGGGAACATTTATCATGTAATTTCTGGTTTCTGTTGACTCCAACATGGCGGCTAATTTGACTCTTGTTCTGAGCGCCGTCTCAGATTATTGCATGGTTTGCTTTTTCCGTAAAGTTTTTTTTAAATCTGACACAGCGGTTGCATTAAGGAGAGGTATATCTATAATTCCATGTGTATAACTTGTATTATCATCTACATTTATGATGAGTATTTCTGTTGAATAGATGTGGCTATGCAAAATGTTTTTGGAACTAGTGAACGTAACACGCCAATGTAAACTCCGATTTTTTTCACATACATGTATTGTGTAACATGAAGTCCTATGAGTGTCATCTGATGAAGATCATCAAAGGTTAGTGATTCATTTTAGCTATATTTGTGCTTTTTGTGACTGCTATCTTTGGCTGGAAAAATGGCTGTGCTTATTTTGTGGCTTGGTGGTGACCTAACATAATCGTTTGTGGTGCTTTCGCTGAAAAGCATATTTGAATTCGGACACTTTGGTGGGATTAACAACAAGATTACCTTTAAATGGTATAAAACACATGTATGTCTGAGGAATTTTAATTATGAGATTTCTGTTGTTTTGAATTTGGCGCCCTGGTCAGCCTTCCGCTTCTGGGTGGAAGTTGGCCGAGCTATAGCAGTGTTTGTCAGACCATGAGAGACATCCCGAAATCGGTCTTCTCATGAAAAAGTACCTACAGGGTCTCAACGGTTTAACCTACAAACTAGTATGAGTATAGCTCTATGGAACGATGACTCCCATGAACACGGCGGTGTTCTCTGTTTGATTCTACGACCCCCACACCAGGGAAGCAAACCCATACAAGCGAATGGAAGTATGAGGTCATTTGTACCATAAAAAATTATGCATTAAATGTGTCCAAAAAAACTAAAATAAGATATAAGACAGACACTTCAAAACCTCTTTTTGCTGTAATTTTGCCAATGTCATTCAATGCATTTATATGGGCTATAGTAGTAAAGACCAAATTCAATATTTTATCAAATCCTTTTTCAATATATATTTATTTTTTATTTTTTTTATACCTAAAGGGGTCCTATAATTCAACATCAATTAGCTAAATGATCCACGGTATGACCATCTTAAAACAATTCCATATGTTAGCAGAGTATACACAGTAGTCTCATTGAGATGCAGGGTTCTTCCATTCCGGTACTGGAGGGCCGAAACCCACTTTGGTGGTTGTGGTGAGGTGTGGCCTGATTAAAATGGTTGAAATCGTTCATTTGAAATCATCAATCAGAACACAGAACATCATCAATCAGAACACAGAACATCATCAATCAGAACACAGAACATCATCAATCAGAACACAGAACATCATCAATCAGAACATCATCAATCAGAACACAGAACATCATCAATCAGAACACAGAACATCATCAATCAGAACACAGACATTCATTAATCAGAACACAGAACATCATCAATCAGAACACAGAACATCATCAATCAGAACACAGAACATCATCAATCAGAACACAGAACATCATCAATCAGAACACAGACATTCATTAATCAGAACACAGAACATCATCAATCAGAACACAGACATTCATTAATCAGAACACCATACGGTAAATGCCCAGAGGTGGCCATAGTACTGAAAACCCGAAATTAAGTAAAAGTACTTTTACTTAGATTGTAATTTACTCAAATAAAAGTAAAAAAGTATCCGGTCAGAATAACTACTTCAGTACTATTTACAAATTTAGTTCGGTAATTTTTTACACCTTATAGTATACTGTTTGCAAATAAAAACAGATTGATTTGACTCATAGTATTTTGACAGAAAAACATTAAAAACTATTAAAAACTTGATATTTGTAGCAAGATACCGTTGTGTTTGGCTAGCGGTGTTTCTGTAGCCTAGTGTACAGCCAGTGGTGGAAAAAAGTACTCACTTGTCATATTTAAGTAAAAGTAAAAATACCTTAATAGAAAATGACTCAAGTAAAAAGTGAAAGTCACGCGGCAAAATACTAGTTGAGTAAAAGTCTAAAAGTTTCTGTTTTTAAATGTACTTAAGTACAGTGGTGGAAAAAGTATTAAAATGTTATACCTCAGTAAAATTAAAAAATGTTAAAAAAAATACATAACATTTCTTATATTAAACAAACCAAGTGGAAAAAATGTATTTAAAATAAATGTAGAGACAGCAAGGGACACACTCCAACACATAATTTACAAATGCAAATTTTTTTGTTTAGTGAGAGCCAGATCAGAGGCAGTAAGGATGACAATGGATTATAGGTTTATATATATATATATATATATATAGATTATAGATTATAGATAGGTGCCTGAATTGGACCATAATGCTGTCCTGCTAAGCATTCAAAATGTAACGAGTACTTTTGGGTGTCAGGGAAAATGTATGGAGTAAAACTTACATTATTTTCTTGAGGAATGTAGTGGCGTATAAGTAAAAGTTGTCAAAAAATACAAATAGTAAAGTAAAGTATAGATACACACCAAAAGTACTTAAGTAATACTCCAAACTATTTTTTTGTGTGTACAGCGACGTACATATGATTATTTTGATACAAATTATAATGATATCATTATGCCAGGTAGGTTTACTTTGCAGTCAACATTTAATTTGGACGTTTTTTGGAAAGCCTTAGAAAATCGAATTCAAACAGCGCAAGATGACTGAATTGCGTATCGCAAAGATTTAACCAAGACTTCAGACCAAACTTTCTAAATACCTGGTTTAAATACACAGTGTTACATTTACTGGTAGATATCATACATTCAAACATCTTTCCTACACTCCTAGAAAAAGGTTTCCAAAAGGGACAGTAGAACCCTTTTTGGTTGACGGTAGAACCCTTTTTGGGTCACAGTAGAACCCTTTTTGGTTCACAGTAGAACCCTTTTTCGTTAACGGTAGAACCCTTTTTGGTTCATGGTAGAACCCTTTTGGGTTCACAGTAGAACCCTTTTGGGTTCACGGTAGAACCCTTTTTGGTTCACGGTAGAACCCTTTTTGGTTCACGGTAGAACCCTTTTGGGTTGACGGTAGAACCCTTTTTGGTTCACGGTAGAACCCTTTTTGGTTCACAGTAGAACCCTTTTTGGTTCACGGTAGAACCCTTTCGGGTTCCATGTCGAACCCTCTGTAAAAAAATAGGGTCTATTTTCGAACCTAAAAAAGTTCTACCTGGAACCAAAAACGGTTCTTCAAAGTGTTCTCCTATTTCGACAGCCTGAAAACCCCTTTTAGGTTCTAGATAGCATTTTTTTTTTCTAAGAGTGTACCAACCCGCTGTTGTTCTTTTGCTCCATTGACAACCAGTTGAGAGCTGCAGGCTCATGCTGCCTGAGACAGCTGATTCCGCTCAGGCTGTGTGCGGCGCGCATGTGATTAATAATCTACATAATGAACTAATAGCTTGGGGAAGTCGTGTTATATAGCCTAGAATGAAAAAAAGCTTTATTACAATATATATATATACAGTGCCAGTCAAAAGATTGGACACCTACTCATTCAAGGGTTTTTCTTTATTTTCACGATTCTCTACATTGATAGTGAAAACGTGGAATCATGTAGTAACCAAAAAAGTGTTAAAGAAATCCAAATATATTTTAGATTTGAGATTCTTTTAAGTAGCCACTTTTTTGCCTTGATGACATATGTGTTATATCATAGTTCTGATGTCTTCACTATTATTCTACAATGTAGAAAATAGTTATATAATAGTTATATAATAGTTAGTTATAATAAAGAAGAACCCTGGAAGGAGAAGTTGTGTCCAAACTTCCGACATGCTTGTTCCATGAACCATAATCAATCAATGAACATGCACCTGTGGAACAATCGTTAAAACACTAACAGCTTACAGACGGTAGGCAATTAAGGTCACAGTTATGAAAACTTAGGACACTAAAGAGGCCTTTCTACTGACTCTAAAAAAAACACCAAAAGAATGATGCCCAAGGTCCCTGCTCATCTGCGTGAATGTGCCTTAGGCATGCTGCAAGGAGGCATGAGGACTGCAGATGTGGCCATGGCAAGAAATTGCAATGTCCGTACTGTCAGATGTCGAACACAGCGCTACAGGGAGACAGGATAGACAGCTGATCGTCCTCGCAGTGGCAGACCACGTGTAACAATACATGCACAGGATCGGTACATCCGAACATCACACCTTTGGGAAAGGTACAGGATGGCAACAACTGCCCGAGTTACACCAGGAACGCACAATCCCTCCATCAGTGCTCAGACTGTCCGCAATAGGCTGAGAGAGGTTGGACTGAGGGCTTGTAGGCCTGTTGTAAGGCAGGTCCTCACCAGACATCACCGGCAACAACGTCGCCTATGGACACAAACCCTCCGTCGCTGGACCAGACAGGACTGGCAAAAAGGTGCTCTTCACTGACGAGTCGCGGTTTTGTCTCACCAGGGGTGATGGTCGGATTTGCGTTTATCGTTGAAGGAATGAGCGTTACACCGAGGCCTGTACTCTGGAGCGGGATCGATTTGGAGGTGGAGGGTCCGTCATGTTCATACAAATATTTACACATGTTAAGTTAACTGAAATTAAACGCAGTTGACAGTGAGAGGATGTTTCTTTTTTTGCTGAGTTTATATATTTATCCTCAATATGAGCAAAGGTAACAGTTGACAAAGAGGTGCGCTTTCAGTGTCCCTGCTGAGTTAGGTTCCACCACTGTTTGAGTTATTGGTTGGTGACTAGAAGGACTTGAGCTTAAAACAAGGAGGACAAGGATATATATATATTTCCAAGCAGGCCACTGACGTGGATGACTGACTGCCCTGAAAGTTTTCCGATAACCTCCCCCGGCCAGTCCTGTATGTCGAGCCCTGCAACATAATATATAATAATATAAACCTATGTAACTGGAATGATTTGGTCAAATGTAACTAAGTAAACAGTAAGTTGCAGTTCTTGACACACTGAAACAAGTGTGCCTGGCATCTACTACCATACCCTGTTCAAGGGCACTTTAATATGTTGTCTTACACTTTCACCCTCTGAATGGCACACATACACAATCCATGTCTCAATTGTCTCAAGGTTTAATAATACTTCTTTAACCCGTTTCCTCCTCTTCATCTACACTGATTGAAGTCGATTTAACAGGTGAGATCAATAAGGGGTCATAGATTTCACCTGGATTCACCTCATCAGTCTATATCGTGGAAAGAGCAGGTGTTCCTAATGTTTTGTACACTCAGTGTATAATACGTCAAGACAAAACTATGGAAACAAAATTCTATTCGCTTTTCAAAAAATTCCCAGATTCTTTTTAGAAATCCTGGTTGGATTCCCGACATCAGAATAATCAGCAGTAAATCTTCATAAAGTTAACAAAACGCTAGACAAAACATTGAGCACCTTCATGTTGACCCAATGGCTTCCATCGACAGGAAAGACCAGAACTTTTCCTCCATGGCAGGACGGGGCAGGAAGGAGAAGGAGAAATGACACCAGACTTAGAAACGAAAGGTCTCCCCAGAGAGAGCTGGAATGCATTGTGTCTACGCTGAGAGGGGAAAAAAAAGAGGACAAATGTCACTTGTTTTCAACTAGTCACCTCTAGCCGTAAAATACGATATTGACCTGAAAGCCTATCAACTCATGCAACATATAGTTAAATAACAGCCAATTAAGCTTCACCATTATGTTATATACTTGTGTCAATTAGTTAATTAGAGTGTTTTGTATGCACAGCTTAATAACACTTTCACAACAAAGTACTTGAGTGTAGGTGAATAAGAATATGCATTAAGAGTTGGCTTACCGGTGCTATAAAGTCCATACAGCATTACCAACGCTCTGCAGGCGACTGCAAACTGTTACATATCGGCTGTTCAATACTGAACGTTTGAGGGTTCAAAGTCCACCTGATAGTATAGAAGTCCTGCTATAGCCCAAGTAGATGATTTACAAACAGATAGTGGTGCTTCCCAAATTACACTAGTTTTGACCAGGATCCTCAGGGCTCTGGTCGACATAGTAGACTATTGTAGGGACTAGGATGCCAATTGGGATTCAACCACT
The DNA here is from genome assembly GCF_029448725.1 of Salvelinus fontinalis. Taxonomy (NCBI): domain Eukaryota; kingdom Metazoa; phylum Chordata; class Actinopteri; order Salmoniformes; family Salmonidae; genus Salvelinus; species Salvelinus fontinalis. The sequence continues at coordinate 45,359 of NC_074677.1, forward strand.
ACATGGGCAATAACACCAGTGAGTTCAGGTAAAACACACCTGTCACATAACTGACCTCTCACCCAATGTAAATGCCTACTTATCATTGATACAATTCATTGATACAATCATTACCATATACAATTGTGTCCATCTCTAGACTGACTCCAGGTTGTAGTTATTCCTTCAGAAAGTATTTACGTTTTTAAAACGTTAACATGGATTGAGATGTTTATGTGTCTGGTTTATACACAATACTCTATAGTGTCAAAGTGGAATTCTGTTTTTAGATTTTTTTTTGTTACAAATTAATTAAAAAAAATGAAAAGCTGAGCTTGAGTCTACAAGCATTCAACCTCTTTGTTATAGCAAAAAAACTAAACAAGTTCAGGAGTACAAATGTGATAAACAGATCACATAATAAGTTGCATGGACTTATTCTGTGTACAATAATAATGGACTTTGGTTTTTCGAGGTAATTTTATAATATTTGCTTGTATTTTTTTATTCGGTCGGAAAAACACTCCAAGCGGTCTACTCGACCGCTCGGAGGTGTCCGCGTTTCCAATGCCTCGCAATGAAGAGCACCTAGTGGTAGATGGGTAAAAAATTAAAAACAGCAGATGTTGAATATCCCTTTGAGCATGGTGAAGTTATTAATTACAAATTGAATGGTGTACCAATACACCCAGTCATGACAAAGATACAAGCGTCCTTCCTAACTCAGTTGCTGGAGAGGAAGGAAATCACTCAGGGATTTCATCATGAGTCCAATGATGACTCTAAAACAGTTGCAGAGTTTAATGGCTGTGTTTGGAGAACACTGAGGATGGATCAACAACATTGTAGTGACTCCACAATATTAACATGAATGACAGAGTGAAAAGTGAAACTGCAAAAAATGTGACAAAGGAAATGAATGTCCTGAATACAAAGTGTTTGGAGCAAATCAACACATCACTGAGTACCACTCCTCATATTTTCAAGCATGGTAGTGTCTACATTATATTATGGGTATGCTTGTCACCGGCAAGGACTAGGGAGTTTTTCAGGATAAAAAAGAAAGCAATGATCAACAACCAACTTGATAGAGTTTGAAGGATTTAAAAAAGAATAATGTGCAAGTATTGTACAATCCAAGTGTGCGAAGCTCCTAGAGACATACCGAGAAAGAATCACAGCTGTAATCGCTGTGAGAGATGATTCTAACATGTATTGACTCAGGGCATTGAATACTTACTGTATCTAAGCAAGATATTGGTGTTTTACTTTTCATTATTTATTTATTTTTTACAAGTGTTAGAATTTTCCGAGTATTTTCATTGACAAAAATGACAATTAAACCCATTTTAATCCCACTTTGTAACACAACAAAATGCGGAAAATAAAAAAAATGCGGGGGAAAAAATGTGTTTGATTACTTTCTGAATAACCTACAGAAGCAGATGAATGTACACTGTATGCAGTCGTGGCCAAAAGTTTTGAGAATGACATAAACATTCATTTCCACAAAGTTTGCTGCTTCAATGTCTTTAGATATTTTTGTCAGATGTTACTATGGAATACTGAAGTATAATTACAAGCATTTCATAAGTGTCATAGGCTTTTATTGATAATTACACAAAGTTGACCCTTCTTTTTCAAGACCTCTGCAATCCGCCCTGGCAATTAACTTCTGGGCCACATCCTGACTGATGGCAGCCCATTCTTGCATAATCAATGCTTGGAATTTGTCAGATTATTATTATTTTTTCACCCGCCTCTTGACGATTGACCACAAGTTCTCAATGGGATTACGGTTTGGGGAGATTCCTGGCCATGGACCCAAAATATCGATGTTTTGTTCCCCGAGCCACTTAGTTATCACTTTTGCTTTATGGCAAGGTGCTCCATCATGCTGGAAAAGGCATTGTTCGTCACCAAACTGTTCCTGGATGGTTGGGAGAAGTTGCTCTCGGAGGATCTGTTGGTACCATTCTTTATTCATGGCTGTGTTCTCAGTCAAAATTGTGAGTGAGCCCACTCCCTTTGCTGAGAAGCAACCCCACACATGAATGGTCTCAGGATACTTTACTGTTGACATGACACAGGACTGATGATAGAGCTCACCTTGTCTTCTAAAGGCAATTTTTTTTCCGGATGCCCCAAACAATCGGAAAGGGGATTCATTAGAGAATATCAGTCTGTCCCTGATGTTTTTCCTGGAGAGAAGTGGCTTATTTGCTGTCCTTCATGACACCAGGCCATCCTCTAAAAGTCTTCGCCTCAAAGTGCGTGTAGATGCACTCACACCTGCCTGCTGCCCTTCCTGAGCAAGCTCTGTACTGGTGGTGCCCCGATCCCGCAGCTGAATCAACTTTAGGAGACGGTCCTGCCGCTTGCTGGACTTTCTTGGGCACCCTGAAGCCTTCTTCACAATAATTTAACCGCTCTCCTTGAAGTTCTTGATGATCTGATAAATGGTTTATTTAGGTGCAATCTTATTGCAAGCAAAATCCTTGCCTGTGAAGCCCTTTTTGTGCAAAGCAATGATGATGGCACGTGTTTCCTTGCAGGTAACCATGGATGACAGAGGAAGAACAATGATTCCAAGCACCACCCTCCTTTTGAAGCTTCCAGTCTGTTATTCGAACTCAATCAGCATGACAGAGTGATCTCCAGCCTTGTCGTCATCAACACTCACACCTGTGTTAACGAGAGAATCACTGACATGATGTCAGCTGGTCCTTTGTGCCAGGGCTGAAGTGCAGTGAAAATGTTTTGGGGATTCAGTTCATTTGCATGGCAAAGAGGGACTTTGCAATGAACTGCAATTCATCTGATCCCTCTTCATAAGATTCTGTAGTGTATGCAAATTACCATCATACAAACTGAGGCAGCAGACTGTGAAAATGAATATTTGTGTCATTCTCAAAACTTTTGGCCACGATGTATACAAAAGTATGTGGACACCCCTTCAAATGAGTGGATTTGTCTATTTCAGCCACACCCGTTGCTGACAGGTGTATAAAATTAAATCGAGCACGCAGCCATGCAATCTCCTCAGACGAACAGACCTAAACCCAATTGAGATGTTGTGGCAGGACCTTAAACTAGACGATCCTGCTGGAAAACCCACACATGTTGCTGAGTTAAAAGGGATTTCACTCTGGCCCTCCCACAACATGTTGTCATTATCATATTAACAACGATACGTTTTGATCATAAACATCCACAAGCTGGAACGAGCACATTTTCATTTCACTGGTAGAATCAGGAAGTTTCAACTTGCTGTGTTTTCGGGTTGTCATGGTGAACCACGTCACTCAAAGTGAATGCAGACACCACCCCTCGGGGCGTGCCAACAAACTTAAATGGTGGTATGAAGTGTTGTTAAGTTGGGCTCAGAACTTCTCTCGTGAGATTTGTATTTTCACTAACGTTTGTCTTCATGCCTGTGTGGTGTTTCGTGCCTGGATTTGTAAAAGGAAATGCTCAACCATAATGAATGTTATATTGTTTTGTCCATCTCTGAGTAATGTTCTTTCGATTCCCTGGATCATTTCATGTTTTCATGTGTATTTGAGTTATTGGCCTGGAGGTGTGTTGGGTCATTGTCCTGTTGAAAAAACAAATGTTATGTTTTTAAGTGCAAACAAATGAACAAACTAAGTGCAAACCAGATGGGAGTATATGTATTTATTTAACTAGGCAAGTCAGTTAAGAACAATTTCTTATTTACAATGACGGCCTAAAGCCCCAGCCAAACCCGGGCCAATGACGGCCTAAACCCCCAGCCAAACCTGGGCCAATGACGGCCTAAAGCCCCAGCCAAACCTGGGCCAATGACGGCCTAAAGCCCCAGCCAAACCCGGGCCAATGACGGCCTAAAGCCCCAGCCAAACCTGGGCCAATGACGGCCTAAAGCCCCAGCCAAACTCGGGCCAATGACGGCCTAAAGCCCCAGCCAAACCTGGGCCAATGACGGCCTAAAACCCCAGCTAAACCCGGGCCAATGACGGCCTAAAGCCCCAGCCAAACCTGGGCCAATGACGGCCTAAAGCCCCAGCCAAACCTGGGCCAATTGCGCCTCCCTATATGTTATGTTGCAGGGCTCAACATACAGGACTGCCCGCTGGCCGGGGGAGGTTAATGGAACCTTTCAGGGCAGTCAGTCATCCACGTCAGTGGCCTGCTTGGAAAAATATATATATATAAACTCAGCAAAAAAAGAAACTTCCTCTCACTGTCAACTGCGTTTATGGTTAAATATTTGTATGAACATAAAAAGATTCAATAACTGAGACATAAACTGAACAAGTTCCACAGACATATGACTAACATAAATGGAATAATGTGTCCCTGAACAAAGGGGGGGGTCAAAATCAAAAGTACCAGTCGGTATCTGTTGTGGCCACCAGCTGCATTAAGTACTGCAGTGCATCTCCTCCTCATGGACTGCACAAGATTTGTCAGTTCTTGCTGTGAGATGTTACCCCATTCTTCCACCAAGGCACCTGCAAGTTTCCGGACATTTCTGGGGGGAATGGCCCTTGCCCTTACCCTCCGATCCGACATGTCCCAGATGTGCTCAATGGGATTGAGATCCGGGCTCTTCGCTGGCCATGGTAGAACACTGACATTCCTGTCTTGCAGGAAATCACGCACAGAATGAGCAGTATGGCTTGTGGCATTGTCATGCTGGAGGGTCATGTCAGGATGAGCCTGCAGGAAGGGTACCACATGAGGGAGGAGGATGTCTTCCCTCTAACGCACAGAGTTGAGATTACCTGCAATGACAACAAGCTCATTCCGATGATGCTGTGACACACCGCCCCATATATATACACTACCGTTCAAAAGCACTTAGAAATGTCCTTGTTTTTGAAAGAAAAGCTATGTCTTTCTCCATTAAAATAACATTGAATTGATCAGAAATACACTGTAGACATTGTTAATGTTGTAAATGACTATTGTAGCTGGAAGCGGCTGATTTTTTTATGGAATATCTACATAGGCGTACAGAGGCCCATTATCAGCAACCATCACTCCTGTGTTCCAATGGCATGTTGTGTTAGCTAATCCAAGTTTATCATTTTAAAAGGCTAATTGATCATTAGAAAAACCTTTTACAATTATGTTAGCACAGCTGAAAACTGTTGTCCTGATTAAAGAAGCAATAAAACTGTCCTTCTTTAGTCTAGTTGAGTATCTGGAGCATCAGCATTTGTGTGTTCTATTACAGGCTCAAAATGGCCAGAAACAAATGACTTTCTTCTGAAACTCGTCAGTCTATTCTTGTTCTGAGAAATGAAGGCTATTCCATGCCAGAAATTTCCAAGAAACTGAATATCTCGTACAACCATGTGTACTACTCCCTTCACGGAACAGCGCGAACTGGCCCTAACCAGAATAGAAAGAGGAGTGGGAGGCCCCGGTCCACAACTGAGCAAGATGACAAGTACATTAGAGTGTCTAGTATTAGAAACAGACACCTCACAAGTCCTCAACTGGCAGCTTCATTATATAGACCCACATAACACCAGTCTCAACATCAACAGTGAACAGGTGACTCCGGGATGGTGGCCTTCTAGGCAGAGTTCCTCTATCCAGTGTCTGTGTTCTTTTGCCCATCATAACCTTTTCTTTTTATTGGCCAGTCTGAGATATGGGTTTTTCTTTGCAACTTTGCCTAGTAGGGTGGTTGAATTAGTAGTAATGAATAGTGCTGGTGTCTCGTAGGGTGGATTAATTAGGAGTGATGAATAGTGCCGTGTCATGACGTGGCCCTTTGTGCTGTATATTGTGGCTCCCCCCCTCTCTCACTCTCTCTCTCCCACCACAAGTTTTATGACTTTATGACAGTTCATAAAATCCTGGCAGAGACTCTCTCCCCCTGGTCATGCAGAAAGAGAGGGGAAATAAACCTATGGAACAAAGTGCTTTGTTTTGTTCAATTCCTATTCCCCAAAATGAGAGGATTAAACAATATTTCTATTTTTGAGAATATGGGAATGGTCCGTGGGTATTTAACGAACAGTCCTGTCGAAGTTGTTTTATTTTGTGACATCAGGAAGGACGGTAGTACAGAATAACGGCAGCTTTGGAAGTGTACATTTCTCAGTTATTCGTTTTCTACCTGAATGTCGTGTAAAATATATGATTGATTATGAAACTATTTGTGAGAAGATGTAATGTTATGTTGGCCTTCTAAACCAGATACTTGTTTAGTCATAAAGTTTTAACTAGTCAGTGGCCACACCCCCGTGAGCCCAGACATTACATCAGGTGTCATAGAACCGCCCCTTTTTCCACAGAGTATTAAACCCTCTTCAAAATATACATTAAGTCAGAGAACGTGAAAGAGTCCTCACGTTGGAATGGCTACAATTCTATAGGCCTCGGAGACCATACAGCTGTAGTTTTGGCTACACGGCTAGAAATGGTTCAACTCTGAGACTATCGATCACTACAGAACAAGAGTAAATCTTAGACGTATAATTACTAGTCTGCAGCTAGAAATTACGTAAGTCGAGTACGAGAATGCCGACAACCATCGAAGCATCTATCCTAAGAAGGTGGTACGCCTGACGGATCCATTACAACAGGCACTATCCAGAGCCGCGGAGAAAGCTACAATCAGACATAAGGACATTGTGACTTCTGGGGAAGTTAATCAAAGACTCTCTGATGAAGTGACTCTCCAGCAGACGGACCGGCGATTCCAACAGAGAAGACAACAAAGACTTAAGGGCGTAAATATATACATTGCAATTATTCTCGAATGAGCAGCCGTTCATGTGCAAAGGATTAGCATTTCAATAAATATAATTAAACTGTGTGTAGTGAATCCATTTTATTTTTCCTGCTCTTTGTCAGTCCCCACCCCTTTCCTTTGTCTACCAAGCCGTCATATCGACTTCGTCCGCTAGGGACTTGTTCTTTGTATCATGTAGTAATCCAAATATCTACTGTTTGTTTGTTATGTAATTCTGTGTGATTATTTAGTTAGTTGGTAAATGAATAATTAAACTAATTTGTATATCGTTGATTCATGATTTAGGCTAGGGTTCGTGCAGATATCCAAGGTTTTGCGACGTTCAGTAATGAGAACTGATGAGGTAATAATAATACATTAATACATTAATGAGAATATACATTAATACATTAATGAGAATATACATTAATACATTAATGAGAATATACATTAATACATTAATGAGAATATACATTAATACATTAATGAGAATATACATTAATACATTAATGAGAATATACATTAATACATTAATGAGAATATACATTAATACATTAATGACTAGTTAATCATATATTAAGTTATATTCGGAAAATTATAACTCTGTAAATCCCAACATTTTCAGTGGTGTCCCGACTTCACAGTTAATTCATGTTTACATGAATTAGTTTAATCACGTAATAATTAAATCTGGAGAACTGATTTTTTATTTTATTTTCTTATTTTATTTTTATATTAATTTTTGTATATATATTTTTTTATATAAATAAGTTTTCACATGTAATGATAGTCCAGACACGACAGCTGTTATCACGTAGGGTGGTTGAATTAGTAGTGATGAATAGTGCTGGTGTCTCGTTGGATTGAAATATTCCGTTTTTTTCCCAACGGCCCTTAAATTGACTGGTTGTTAATACCATCCTTTGTAATGATAACTGTTGCTGTTTACTATTTATTAAACAGATGAATACAGGTTTACTGTCCTTTGAAGACTCTTAAGTGTCTCCATGTGTATATTGTCATACACATCTGGTACGCCCACTCACTCAAAAAAAAAAAAGATTTAAAGACTCCAGTCACCCAAGTCATAGACGGTCCTTTCTGCTACCGCACGGCAAGCGGTACCGGAGCGCCAAGTCCAGGTCCAAAAGGCTCCTTAACACCTTCTACCCAACAAGCCATAAGACTGCTGAACAACTAATCAAATGGCCACCAGACTATTTACATTGACCCCCCCCCCCCCATTTGTTTATACACTGCTGCTACTCGCTGTTTATTATCTATGCATAGTCACTTTACCCCTACCTACATGTACAAATTACCTCAACTATCCTGTACCCCCGCACATTGACTCAGTACCGGTACCCCCTGTATATAGCCTCATCACTAACCTGTACCCCTGCACATTGACTCAGTACCGGTACCCCCTGTATATAGCCTCATCACTAACCTGTACCCCTGCACATTGACTCAGTACCGGTACCCCCTGTATATAGCCTCATTACTATCCTGTACCCCTGCACATTGACTCAGTACCGGTACCCCCTGTATATAGCCTCATCACTAACCTGTACCCCCGCACACTGACTTGGTACCGGTACCCCCTGTATATAGCCTCATCACTATCCTGTACCCCTGCACATTGACTCAGTACCGGTACCCCCTGTATATAGCCTCATCACTATCCTGTACCCCTGCACATTGACTCAGTACCGGTACCCCCTGTATATAGCCTCATTACTATCCTGTACCCCCGCACATTGACTCAGTACCGGTACCCCCTGTATATAGCCTCATCACTATCCTGTACCCCTGCACATTGACTCAGTACCGGTACCCCCTGTATATAGCCTCATCACTATCCTGTACCCCCGCACATTGACTCAGTACCGGTACCCCCTGTATATAGCCTCATCACTATCCTGTACCCCCGCACATTGACTCAGTACCGGTACCCCCTGTATATAGCCTCATTACTATCCTGTACCCCTGCACATTGGCTCAGTACCGGTACCCCCTGTATATAGCCTCATCACTATCCTGTACCCCTGCACATTGACTCAGTACCGGTACCCCCTGTATATAGCCTCATCACTATCCTGTACCCCTGCACATTGACTCAGTACCGCTACCCCCTGTATATAGCCTCATTACTATCCTGTACCCCTGCACATTGACTCAGTACCGCTACCCCCTGTATATAGCCTCATTACTATCCTGTACCCCCGCACACTGACTCAGTACCGGTACCCCCTGTATATAGCCTCATTACTATCCTGTACCCCCGCACACTGACTCAGTACCGGTACCCCCTGTATATAGCCTCATTACTATCCTGTACCCCCGCACACTGACTCAGTACCGGTACCCCCTGTATATAGCCTCATTACTATCCTGTACCCCCGCACACTGACTCAGTACCGGTACCCCCTGTAATTGCCTCATTATTGTTATTTAATTGTTTTAATTTGTATTTTTTTTTACCTTAGTTTATTTAGTAAATATTTTCTTAACTCTACTTTCTGAAAACTGCATTGTTGGTTAAAAGGCTTGTAAGACAGTATTTCACGATAAGGTTGTATTTGGCGCATGTGACAAATAAAATTTGATTTGAAAATATAAAGGTATTCTATCCCGAAGTGGGGGTTTGTTACTGCGACCAAAAAAGGACATTATCCATCTGGACCTTCTACACTTAGGAACAGTGTGTGACTGGACCTTCCCAAATAGTGCTTGAGTACCGCTGCTATACGGTTTCCCACTAGATAACACAGCAACAACGTCAGTATCAAAATTATTGTAAAAATCTATGAAAACAAGTTAGGGTTAGGAAACAGGTTACCGGTGTGGTTAAGGTTAAGTTTGAGGTTAGGTTTAAGGTTAATTCAACCTAAAATGTTCGGTGACCTGTGTTGTTTTACAGGGTCAGCCAGAGTAGTACTGTACCCCTGGAGTAAATTAGGGTGAAGTGTCTTGCTCAAGGACACATCGATAGATTTTTTACCTTGTCAGCTCAGGTATTGGAACCAGCAGCCTTTTGAATACCGGCCCCAACACGTTAACCACTAGGATACCTACCACCCTTCTATGAATTGGCTCACATCGCACAGACAGACAGACAGACAGACAGACAGACAGACAGACAGACAGACAGACAGACAGAGTCCATGTGTGAGGGGGTAGCTAGCTACAGCAGTCCTCACTCCTTTAATCAGCCTTCTTAGTCTGTACAGGCTGCTGTGAGGGTGACGTCATCCTCTCCACCAACACACAAATCACAGTATCGTCATTAATCATTTCTTCACGTCCATAGATCTGTGGATCCACCGACTGGCCAAGATCTGACATCCAAGACAACACGTTCTGCTGTAAAGATCTGGAGCTGTGGAATCTCAGCACGTGTCTCTGTTAGGACGAAGCGTTGGACATACAGGACTCAACAAGAACAACTACAGAATCAGCAAATCTGATGAAGTGGAAGTATTATAATCAGGGGTGGTTGAATTAGTAGTGATGAACAGTGGTGGTTGAATTAGTAGTGATGAACAGTGCTGGTGTCTCGTAGGGTGGTTGAATTAGTAGTGATGAATAGTGGTGGTTGAATTAGTAGTGATGAATAGTGCTGGTTGAATTAGTAGTGATGAATAGTGGTGGTTGAATTAGTAGTGATGAATAGTGGTGGTTGAATTAGTAGTGATGAATAGTGGTGGTTGAATTAGTAGTGATGAATAGTGCTGGTGTCTCGTAGGGTGGTTGAATTAGTAGTGATGAATAGTGGTGGTTGAATTAGTAGTGATGAACAGTGCTGGTGTCTCGTAGGGTGGTTGAATTAGTAGTGATGAATAGTGGTGGTTGAATTAGTAGTGATGAATAGTGCTGGTTGAATTAGTAGTGATGAATAGTGGTGGTTGAATTAGTAGTGATGAATAGTGGTGGTTGAATTAGTAGTGATGAATAGTGGTGGTTGAATTAGTAGTGATGAATAGTGCTGGTTGAATTAGTAGTGATGAATAGTGCTGGTGTCTCGTAGGGTGGTTGAATTAGTAGTGATGAATAGTGCTGGTTGAATTAGTAGTGATGAATAGTGCTGGTGTCTCGTAGGGTGGTTGTATTAGTAGTGATGAATAGTGCTGGTGTCTCGTAGGGTGGTTGAATTAGTAGTGATGAACAGTGCTGGTGTCTCGTAGGGTGGTTGAATTAGTAGTGATGAATAGTGGTGGTTGAATTAGTAGTGATGAATAGTGCTGGTTGAATTAGTAGTGATGAATAGTGCTGGTTGAATTAGTAGTGATGAATAGTGGTGGTTGAATTAGTAGTGATGAATAGTGGTGGTTGAATTAGTAGTGATGAATAGTGCTGGTTGAATTAGTAGTGATGAATAGTGGTGGTTGAATTAGTAGTGATGAATAGTGCTGGTGTCTCGTAGGGTGGTTGAATTAGTAGTGATGAATAGTGCTGGTTGAATTAGTAGTGATGAATAGTGCTGGTGTCTCGTAGGGTGGTTGTATTAGTAGTGATGAATAGTGCTGGTGTCTCGTAGGGTGGTTGAATTAGTAGTGATGAATAGTGCTGGTGTCTCGTAGGGTGGTTGAATTAGTAGTGATGAATAGTGCTGGTGTCTCGTAGGGTGGTTGAATTAGTAGTGATGAATAGTGCTGGTGTCTCGTAGGGTGGTTGTATTAGTAGTGATGAATAGTGCTGGTTGAATTAGTAGTGATGAATAGTGCTGGTGTCTCGTAGGGTGGTTGAATTAGTAGTGATGAATAGTGCTGGTGTCTCGTAGGGTGGTTGAATTAGTAGTGATGAATAGTGCTGGTGTCTCGTAGGGTGGTTGAATTAGTAGTGATGAATAGTGCTGGTGTCTCGTAGGGTGGTTGTATTAGTAGTGATGAATAGTGCTGGTTGAATTAGTAGTGATGAATAGTGCTGGTGTCTCGTAGGGTGGTTGAATTAGTAGTGATGAATAGTGGTGGTTGAATTAGTAGTGATGAATAGTGGTGGTTGAATTAGTAGTGATGAATAGTGCTGGTTGAATTAGTAGTGATGAATAGTGGTGGTTGAATTAGTAGTGATGAATAGTGGTGGTTGAATTAGTAGTGATGAATAGTGCTGGTTGAATTAGTAGTGATGAATAGTGGTGGTTGAATTAGTAGTGATGAATAGTGCTGGTGTCTCGTAGGGTGGTTGAATTAGTAGTGATGAATAGTGGTGGTTGAATTAGTAGTGATGAATAGTGCTGGTTGAATTAGTAGTGATGAATAGTGGTGGTGTCTCGTAGGGTGGTTGAATTAGTAGTGATGAATAGTGGTGGTTGAATTAGTAGTGATGAATAGTGCTGGTTGAATTAGTAGTGATGAATAGTGGTGGTTGAATTAGTAGTGATGAATAGTGGTGGTTGTATTAGTAGTGATGAATAGTGGTGGTTGAATTAGTAGTGATGAATAGTGGTGGTTGAATTATTAGTGATGAATAGTGCTGGTTGAATTAGTAGTGATGAATAGTGGTGGTTGAATTAGTAGTGATGAATAGTGGTGGTTGAATTAGTAGTGATGAATAGTGGTGGTGTCTCGTAGGGTGGTTGAATTAGTAGTGATGAATAGTGGTGGTTGAATTAGTAGTGATGAATAGTGCTGGTTGAATTAGTAGTGATGAATAGTGGTGGTTGTATTAGTAGTGATGAATAGTGGTGGTTGAATTAGTAGTGATGAATAGTGGTGGTTGAATTAGTAGTGATGAATAGTGCTGGTTGAATTAGTAGTGATGAATAGTGCTGGTTGAATTAGTAGTGATGAATAGTGGTGGTTGTATTAGTAGTGATGAATAGTGGTGGTTGAATTAGTAGTGATGAATAGTGGTGGTTGAATTAGTAGTGATGAATAGTGCTGGTTGAATTAGTAGTGATGAATAGTGCTGGTTGAATTAGTAGTGATGAATAGTGCTGGTTGAATTAGTAGTGATGAATAGTGCTGGTGTCTCGTAGGAATGAAATATTCAGTTTTTTCCCAACGGCCCTTAAATTGACTGGTTGTTAATACCATCCTTTGTAATGATAACTGTTGCTGTTTACTATTTATTAAACAGATGAATACATGTTTACTGTCCTTTGAAGACTCTTAAGTGTCTCCATGTGTATATTGTCATACACATCTGGTACGCCCACTCACTCAGGAAAAAATATATACATTTTTTTCTAGCCCGCTACAAATCATTGATGTACAATCCAAAACAAACACATGGGGGAGGATGCAACATGCAGAATCAGACCTGTGGTTCAAGGGTCAAACAAATGAAATGCTGAGCAAACGGACCTGAACGTTTTTTACACAAATCTTTCAACTCTGCTATTCTCGTCAGTGCTTGATTGACACGTAAAGTCAGAGTTAATGTATTGAATGTGTGTCGATCTTAAGTTCGGGATTTGATGATTTAATGAATTGTCAAAATGGTCCAGCTGGGATTGGTACATGCATTTTGAAACCTTTTAAAATTGTGATTTAATTATCTGTTAAAAATCTAACACAGCGATTGCATTAAGAACTAATTTGTCTTTCAATTGCTGTCCAACCTGTATTTTTTTAGTCAAGTTTATGAATAGTTTTCGATAAGAAAAGGTGCCTTTACAAGATGGCGCGGGACAGATTGCTTGACGTTATGGACACTATTCTCATTGTATAAGCACGATTTGTGCCGCTAAATATGCACATTTTCGAACAAACTCTATATGCATTGTGTAATATGATGTTACAGGAGTGTCATTTGAAGAATTCTGAGAAGGTTAGTGAAAAAATTAATATATTTTGGTGGTTTATACGTTATAGCTATTTTTGCCTTGAATCAATGCTGGTGTGATGTTTGCTATTGTGCTAAGCTAATATAACGCTATATTGTGTTTTCGCTGTAAAACACTTGATAAATCGGAAATATTGTCTGGAATCACAAGATGCCTGTCTTTCAATTGCTGTACACTATGTATTTTTCAGAAATGTTTTATGATGAGTAATTAGGTATTTGATGTTGGTGTCTGTAATTTTTTTGTCTGCTTTCGGTGCAATTTCTGACTGTAGCTGCAATGTAAACTATGATTTATACCTGAAATATGCACATTTTTCTAACAAAACATATGCTATACAATAAATATGTTATCAGACTGTCATCTGAGGTTGTTTCTTGGTTAGTGGCTATTTTTATCTTTATTTGGTCGAATTTGTGATAGCTACTGTTGGAGTAAAAAACTGATGGAGTAAAAATAGTGGTGTCTTTTGCTAACGTGGTTAGCTAATAGATTTACATATTGTGTCTTCCCTGTAAAACATTTTAAAAATCGGACATGTTGGCTTGATTCACAAGATGTGTACCTTTCATCTGGTGTCTTGGACTTGTAAATGTGTGAAAGTTAAATATGTAAAAAAAATATCTTTTGAATTTCGCGCCCTGCACTTTGAGCTGGCTGTTTTCATAAGTGTACCAACGTCGGGCTGCAGCCAAACAGGTTAACATTGTGATTCTATTTTTAATTTGAAGGTTTTTAAATTTAACTAGGTATGTCACGTTCTGACCTTAGTTTATTTTTTATGTCTCTATTTTGGTTTGATCAGGGCGTGAGTCGGGGGGGCATTCTATGTTTTGTTCTATGTTTTGTATTTCTGTGTTTGGCCTGGTATGGTTCCCAATCAGAGGCAGTTGTCAATCGTTGTCTCTGATTGAGAACCTTCATATTCATATTCGGCAGTGTGATTGGTGCTCTGATTTGATGTATAATTCAGACCAGGGCTATATATCTGTTTGAATCAGTCTATAATAATAGCTTCTTTAACATGAAGTGTCCCAGTGGCCTGTGTTTGTGGGTAGTTGTTTTCTGTCTCTGTACCAGACAGAACTGTTTCGTGTTGGTCTATGTTTGTTATTTTGTTTTAGTGTTCTGAGTTCATATAAATATTAACATGGACGCTTACCACGCTGCGTTTTGGTCCACTCCTTCTTCCACCAACAGCCGTTACAAGGTAATTCAGTTAAGAGCAAATTCTTATTTACAATGTGACGGCCTACACCGGCCAAACCCGGACGACGCTGGGCAAATTGTGCACCTCCCTGTGGGACTCCCAGTCACAGCCGGTTGTGATACAGCCTGTAATCTAACCAGGGTCTGTAGTGACGCCTCTAGCACTGAGATGCAGTGCCTAAGATCGCTGTGATACAGCCTGTAATCTAACCAGGGTCTGTAGTGACGCCTCTAGCACTGAGATGCAGTGCCTAAGATCGCTGTGATACAGCCTGTAATCTAACCAGGGTCTGTAGTGACGCCTCTAGCACTGAGATGCAGTGCCTAAGATCGCTGTGATACAGCCTGTAATCTAACCAGGGTCTGTAGTGACGCCTCTAGCACTGAGATGCAGTGCCTTAGACCGCTGTGATACAGCCTGGAATCTAACCAGGGTCTGTAGTGACGCCTCTAGCACTGAGATGCAGTGCCTTAGACCGCTGTGATACAGCCTGGAATGGAACCAGGGTCTGTAGTGACGTCTCTAGCACTGAGATGCAGTGCCTAAGATCGCTGTGATACAGCCTGTAATCTAACCAGGGTCTGTAGTGACGTCTCTAGCACTGAGATGCAGTGCCTAAGATCGCTGCGCCACTCAGGAGCCCAAATTCTAGGGATGTGTCACTTGACAGATTATGTATTCTGATCATCAAAATAAATCAAATCACAATTTATTGGTCACATACACATGGTTAGTAGATTTTATTGCAAGTGTAGCGAAATGCTTGTGCTTCTACTTAATGCTCATGGAGTTGTGGTCATATATTCTGATCCTGTATTCTGATCCTGTATTCTGATCCTGTATTCTGATCCTGTATTCTGATCCTGTATTCTGATCCTGTATTCTGATCCTGT
The DNA here is from genome assembly GCF_029448725.1 of Salvelinus fontinalis. Classification (NCBI taxonomy): domain Eukaryota; kingdom Metazoa; phylum Chordata; class Actinopteri; order Salmoniformes; family Salmonidae; genus Salvelinus; species Salvelinus fontinalis. Next base: position 60,967 of record NC_074677.1, read on the forward strand.
ATTCTGATCCTGTATTCTGATCATGTATTCTGATCCTGTATTCTGATCCTGTATTCTGATCCTGTATTCTGATCCTGTATTCTGATCCTGTATTCTGATCCTGTATTCTGATCCTGTATTCTGATCCTGTATTCTGATCCTGTATTCTGGTCATATATTCTGATCCTGTATTCTGATCCTGTATTCTGATCCTGTATTCTGATCCTGTATTCTGATCCTGTATTCTGATCCTGTATTCTGATCCTGTATTCTGGTCATGTATTCTGATCCTGTATTCTGATCATGCAGTTCCCAGATTCTAACACGTATTGACTCAAGGGTTGAATAGTTATGTAAATTAGATAGTTCTGTATTTTCTTTTCAATATTTTTGCCCAAATGAAAAAAAAGCCTCTTTTAACTTTGACATGATGGTACATTGTGTGTAGATGGGTTAGAGAGGAAAACAACATGTCATCCATTTTGAATTCAGGCCGTACAACAAAATGTGAAATAAGTCAAGGGGTATAAAATCTTTCCGAGGGCAGAGTAAAAGTGTTTACCGTGACCACAGCGTGTATGGATTCCCTTTTCCCGTGCTATATTCAAATGCCAGCATTCATCAAAAATATGATAATCACACAACCGTGACACTTTGATGGCATTAGCTAACTGCTGTAGCTAGCTAACTATTGTGGAATTACATTTTGCAAGCCAAGCTAAAGGTATTACAAACCATCTATATACCTCTAGCCCCGCCGCCCAAAATACAAAATATGATCACAGATCAGATCACAATACGACTTTTGTGCATTTAGACCCGTCTTTTTAATCTGATCTTCGTATTCGTATTCTGATAGCAGAAGCTGCATGTAAGTGTCAAGTGTAGACTTCCTAGGCTCTGTTCTGCCTCCCCAAATGTTCTTCCTCATTTTAAGGTGTAACATTATCTCAGTAAGGCTGAAGAGATCATAACATGCTGTGAAGAATAACCTGCTAGGGTGATTACTCTAATCCTTAGTGGATCTGAAGAGATTATAACTCACTGTGAAGAATAACCTGCCAGGGTAATTACCCTAATCTTTAGTGGAGCTGTGTGGAGTTCCGTTTCCTCTGTGTGGAGTTCCATTTCCTCTGTGTGGAGTTCCATTTCCTCTGTGTGGAGTTCCGTTTCCTCTGTGTGGAGTTCCGTTTCCTCTGTGTGGAGTTCCGTTTCCTCTGTGTGGAGTTCCGTTTCCTCTGTGTGGAGTTCCATTTCCTCTGTGTGGAGTTCCGTTTCCTCTGTGTGGAGTTCCGTTTCCTCTGTGTGGAGTTCCATTTCCTCTGTGTGGAGTTCCATTTCTGTGAGTCACAGAAACACAGACACGAACATACACTCTCTCAACAAGTCCTTTAGGACACCTTGATTACAGCAGAGTATCGTCAAGCTCCAGATGAGTTTCCTGTTTACAACACTAGAATACAGCAACAACAGGGAACAGACTACACACTTCCTGTTTACAGCAACCATAGATTAATGACAAATAAACCCTTCACAAATAAAGCCTTAATTAGAGAGTATGGGTGCGTCCTTGAATACATGACAGTTTCTCAATGTGTTACTACACGAACACAAACACATGGCGAACTTACAGCCTTCACTGTAAAAAAAAAAAGCCAAGGTACCCAATTGCTTAACTAGGACAGGGGTTCCGCTAGCGGCACTCCTCCCACACTCCATTGAAAAGGCAGAGCGGCAAATTCAAAAAAATACATTTTTTAAAAATATTTAACTTTCACACATTAACAAGTCCAATACAGCATATGAAAGGCAGACATCTTGTGAATCTAGCAAACATGTCCGATTTTTAAAATGTTTTACAGGGAAGACAAAATATGTAAATCTATTAGCTAACCACCTTAGCAAAAGACACCACTTTCTAACACCAATCAGTTTTTACGTCCATCACCAGCTATCACTAATTCGACCAAATAAAGATATATATAGCCACTAACCAAGAAATAACTTCCTAAGATGACAGTCTGATAACATATTTATTGTATAGCATATGTTTTTTTTGAAAAATGTGCATATTTATGGTATAAATCATAAATTACATTTCAGCTACACTCAGAAATGGCACCGAAAGCAGCCATAACATTTACAGACACCAACATCAAATACCCAATTACTCCTCATAAAACATTTCGGAGAAATACATACTGTGCAGCAATTGAAAAACAGGATTCTTGTGATTCCAGACCATATTTCCGATTTATGAAATGTTTTACATCGAAAACTACATGTAGCGCTAAATTAGCATAGCCACGCCAGACAGACACACTTGGGCGCGCGCGACCAGTTGACATGCACGACAGATATATGAAATAACATTATAAATTTGGTCTTACTTTGGCTGATCTTTCATCAGAATGTTGATCAAGTTGTCCTTAGTCCAGAAGAGTCGTTCAATCCATTCAGAATGGCAACTTTCCATCTTCATTTAGCAGGGGTACTAGTCGAGTGGCATGGATCTCTCCAACATAAACAAAGGAAACATTACGGAACACGGCAAAACTCCCGAAAAAATTCAAATAATCTGATTAAACTATATTGAAAAAACATACATTACGATGACATGGTCTCATTTATCAAATCAAATCCGAGCTGGAGATAGTTCACATCAGAAACGGCAGCAAAACAAAACATGATATCTCAGCGTTATTCTGTGAGTTGAGTGGACAGGGAATCAGGCAGCTCCTCTCCATGAACACCCCAGGGAATCAGGCAGCTCCTCTCCATGAACACCCCAGGGAATCAGGCAGCTCCTCTCCATGAACACCCCAGGGAATCAGGCAGCTCCTCTCCATGAACACCCCAGGGAATCAGGCAGCAGCTCTCCATGAACACCCCAGGGAATCAGGCAGCAGCTCTCCATGAACACCCCAGGGAATCAGGCAGCTCCTCTCCATGAACACCCCAGGGAATCAGGCAGCTCCTCTCCATGAACACCCCAGGGAATCAGGCAGCTCCACTCCATGAACACCCCAGGGAATCAGGCAGCTCCTCTCCATGAACACCCCAGGGAATCAGGCAGCAGCTCTCCATGAACACCCCAGGGAATCAGGCAGCACCTCTCCATGAACACCCCAGGGAATCAGGCAGCAGCTCTCCATGAACACCCCAGGGAATCAGGCAGCACCTCTCCATGAACACCCCAGGGAATCAGGCAGCACCTCTCCATGAACACCCCAGGGAATCAGGCAGCACCTCTCCATGAACACCCCAGGGAATCAGGCAGCACCTCTCCATGAACACCCCAGGGAATCAGGCAGCAGCTCTCCATGAACACCCCAGGGAATCAGGCAGCACCTCTCGATGAACACCCCAGGGAATCAGGCAGCACCTCTCCATGAACACCCCAGGGAATCATGGGGGCACCTCTCCATGAACACCCCAGGGAATCAGGCAGCACCTCTCCATGAACACCCCAGGGAATCAGGCAGCAGCTCTCCATGAACACCCCAGGGAATCAGGCAGCACCTCTCCATGAACACCCCAGGGAATCAGGCAGCAGCTCTCCATGAACACCCCAGGGAATCAGGCAGCACCTCTCCATGAACACCCCAGGGAATCAGGCAGCACCTCTCCATGAACACCCCAGGGAATCAGGCAGCACCTCTCCATGAACACCCCAGGGAATCAGGCAGCACCTCTCCATGAACACCCCAGGGAATCAGGCAGCAGCTCTCCATGAACACCCCAGGGAATCAGGCAGCACCTCTCGATGAACACCCCAGGGAATCAGGCAGCACCTCTCCATGAACACCCCAGGGAATCATGGGGGCACCTCTCCATGAACACCCCAGGGAATCAGGCAGCACCTCTCCATGAACACCCCGGGGAATCAGGCAGCAGCTCTCCATGAACACCCCAGGGAATCAGGCAGCACCTCTCCATGAACACCCCAGGGAATCAGGCAGCACCTCTCCATGAACACCCCAGGGAATCAGGCAGCACCTCTCCATGAACACCCCAGGGAATCAGGCAGCAGCTCTCCATGAACACCACCCAGCCCAAGGCATCAGACAGGCGGTTGCATAGTGTGTCGATGTTTATCCAACTGCAAACTGAAGAGTTTTGCTATAATAAAGAGTCCCAGAAAGAGGGCCAATTATCTACAAATAAATGGGGCAGAAAACAGTTTTCAACCAGCGATTGAGTTGTGAGAGCTCATCACTCCCCATAACTGGGAGGGGCCAGAGTCAATTACTCGATGCCGACACATCTTTCTAGCTGATTTACACGCTGAAACTACAGTTGAAGTCAGAAGTTTACATACACTTAGGTTGGAGTCATTAAAACTAGTTTTTCAACCACTCCACAAATGTCTTGTTAATAAACTATAGTTTTGGCAAGTCGGTTAGGGTATCTACTTTGTGCATGACACAAGTCATTTTTCCAACAATTGTTTACAGACAGATTATTTCACTGGCAGTATTGAGTAGCTTGGATGAAAGGTGCACAGAGGTGCCCAGAGTAAATGGCCTGCTCCTCAGTCACAGTTGCTAATACATGCATATTATTATTAGTATTGGATAGAAAACACTCTGACGTTTCTAAAACTGTTTGAATTATGTCTGTGAGTATGACAGAACTCATATAGCAGGCAAAAACCTGAGAAGAAATCCAACCAGGAAGTGAGAAATCTGAGGTTGGTCGATTTTCAACTCATCGCCTATTGAATACACAGTAGGATATGGATCTGTTTGCACTTCCTACGGCTTTCACTAGATGTCAACAGTCTGTAGAACCTTGAATGAAGCTTCTACTGTGATGTGGAGCCGGATGGGAGCTGTTTGAGTCAGTGGTCTGGCAGAGAGCCAGGTCCTGGTCACATGCATTTCACATGATTGGGACCTGCGTTCCATTACTTCTATAGACACAGGAATTCTTCGGTTGGAACGTTATTGAATATTTATGATAACAACATCCTAATGATTGATTCAATACGTAGTTTGACAAGTTTCTTCGACCTGTAATATAACTTTTTGAAGTTTTTGTCCGACGTTCGGTTGGACCTGCACGAGCGTTTGGATTTGTTTACCAAACACGCTAACAAAAATAGCAATTTGGACATAAATGATGGACATTACCGAACAAAACTAACATTTCTTGTGGAAGTGGGAGTCCTTGGAGTGCATTCCGATGAAGATCAGCAAAGGTAAGTGAAGATTTATAATGCTTTTTATGAGTTTTGTTGACTGCATAATTTAGCGGGTAACTGTATGGCTTACTTTTGTGGCTAAACGCTGTTTTCAGTTTATTGAATATTGTGTTTTGCCGTAAAGCTTTTTGAAATCTGAAACGGCGGTTGCATTAAGAACAAGTGTATCTTTAATTCTATGTAAAACATGTATCTTTCATTAAAGTTTATGATGAGTATTTCTGTTATTTGACGTGGCTCTCTGCAATTTCTCCGGATACTTTGGAGGCATTTCTGAACATGGCGCCAATGTAAACTGAGGTTTTTGGATATAAATATGAACTCTATCGAACAAAACATATATGTCTTGTGTAACATGAAGTCCTATGAGTGTCATCTGATGAAGATCATCAAAGGTTAGTGATTAATTCTATCTCTATTTCTGCTTTTTGTGACTCCTGTCTTTGGCTGGAAAAATAACTGTGTTTTTCTGTGATTTTGCGGTGACCTAACATAATCGTTTGTGGTGCTTTCGCTGTAAAGCCTTTTTGAAATCGGACACTGTGGTGGGATTAACAACAAGATTACCTTTAAAATGATATAAGACACATGTATGTTTGAGGAATTTTAATTATGAGATTTCTGTTTGAATTTGGCGCCCTGCACTTTCACTGGCTGTTGTCATATCATCCCGTTAACGGGATTGCAGCCATAAGAAGTTTTAAGGACAACAAAGTCAAGGTATTGGAGTGGCCATCACAAAGCCCTGACCTCAATCCCATAGAAATGTGTGGGGCAGAACTGAAAAATAGTGTGCGAGCAAGGAGGCCTACAAACCTGACTTAGTTACAGCAGCTCTGTCAGGAGGAATGGGCCAAAATTCACCCAACTTATTGTGTGAAGCTTGTGGAAGGCTACCCGAAGCATTTGACCCAAGTTAACCTGTTTGGTCTGCAGGGGCAGTATTGAGTAGCCGGATAAAAGGTGCCCATTTCAAATGGCCTCGTACTCAATTCTTGCTCGTACAATATGCATATTATTATTACCATTGGATAGAAAACACTCTCTAGTTTCTAAAACCATTTGAATTATATCTGAGTAAAACAGAACTCATTTTGCAGCAAACTTCCTGACAGGAAGTGGAAAATCTGAAATCGATGCTCTGTTCTAGGGCCTGCCTATAAATGTCCTTGATATATATCAGTATACATGCACTTCATACGTCTTCCACTAGATGTCGACAGGCAGTGAGAGAAGAAATGGAGTGTATAACTTGATCTGGGGTCGAATAAAAGGTCTTTGCATGACGTGTCACCAGTTTCCTGTTTTCTGGAGAGCGTGTGAAGGGACCTGGTTTTGCCTTCTGTACAGCTATCGTTATAGACGACTAATATCTCCGGCTTTGATTTTATTTGATACATGTGACAATATCATCGTAAAGTATGTTTTTTCAATATAGTTTTATTAGATTATTGAATTTTTTTTGGGACGTTAGGCGTGTTGCTTTGTCTGCGTATGTTCAGGAAGGAGAGCTTCGCGCCACTTTGCTAGCTTTCCGTGCTAATTGACTGGAGAAGAGGACATTCTAAATCCAAACAACGATTGTTCTGGACAAAGGACCCCTTGTACAACATTCTGATGGAAGATCATCAAAAGTAGGACCCATTTTATGATGTTATTTCATATATCTGTCGAACATGTTGTACTAGAGGTTTGCGGCCAGGTTTTGGGCACGCTCTCGCCATAACGTAAACTGCATATCGTAATGAAGTTATTTTTATAATTCTAACACGGCGATTGCATTAAGAACTAGTGTATCTATCATTTCCTATACAACATGTATTTTTTAGTTATGTTAATGAATGGTTATTTGGTCAGAATATGTGAGTGTCAGAAAAATATCCGGACGTTGTGGGAAAAAGATGCTACGTTAGCACAATGTATAACCACTGATTTCAGCTCTAAATATGCACATTTTCGAACGAAACATAAGTGTATGTATAACCTGATGTTATAGGACTGTCATCTGATGAAGCTTATCAAGGTTAGTCAAAAATTATATATCTTTTGCTGGTTTGTTACGATCGCTAACTTTTTCTGCTGGGGAATGGCTTGTGTTTCTGGCTATTGTGGTAAGCTAATATAACGCTATATTGTGTTTTCGCTGTAAAAAACTTAAGAAATGGGAAATATTGGCTGGAATCACAATATGCCTGTCTTTCATTTGCTGTACACCATGTATTTTTCAGGAATGTTTTATGATGAGTATTTAGGTATTTGACGTTGGTGTCTGTAATTACTCTGGCTGCTTCGGTGCCATTTCTGACGGTAGCTGTGATGGTAGCTGCAATGTAAAACTGATTTATAGCTCAAATATGCACATTTTTCAAACAAAACATAGATTTATTGAATAACATGTTATAAGACTGTCATCTGATGAAGTTGTTTCTTGGTTAGTTTGGTTGGTTCTTGGTTAGTTAGGTTGGTTTTGTGCATGCTACCTGTGCTGTGAAAAATGTCTGTGCTTTTTTGTATTTGGTGGTGAGCTAACATAAATATACGTGCTGTTTTCGCTGTAAAACATTTTAAAAATCAGACGTGTTGGCTGGATTCACAAGATGTTTATCTTTCAAATGCTGTATTGGACTTGTTAATGTGTGAAAGTTAAATATTTCTAAAAAATATTTTTTTATTTTCGCACCCTGCACTTGAGCTGGCTGTTGTCATAAGTGTACCGACCTCGGGTTTGCAGCCAGAAGAAGTTAATCAATTTAAAGGCTATGCTACCAAATACTAATTGAGCGTATGTTAACTTCTGACCCACTGGGAATATGATGAAAGAAATAAAAGCTGAAATAAATCATTCTCTCTACTATTATTCTGACTTTTCACATTCTTAAAATAAATTGGTGATCCTAACTGACCTAAAACAGGGACTTTTTACTCGGATTAAATGTCCGGAATTTTGAAAAGCTGAGTTTAAATGTATTTGGCTAAGGTGTAAGTAAACTTCCGACTTCAACTGTATGTTGCGATGGGTGACCTCTGACTGTTCCATCCTAACACCGTTGGTGCCGACGTAGATAACAATATCCCTATACTCTCTACACTCGCCAGTTTTAGCCTTATTAACCAGCACCATCTTCAGATTAGCCTTTACGTCGGTAGCCCTGCCCCTTTTTTTAAGTCTAATACTGCGGGTAATGGAGTCGCCAATGATTAGGGTTTTCAATTTGTTAGAGCTAAAAACAAAGAAACACATGAAAACAGTTGAGATGCAAATACGTCAGTGATGTAATCAGTGACGTAATCAGTGATGTAATGGATTTCACAAGCCTTCTGTTCCTGACCTTCTGCTTCCGAGTGATGTCACAGGATTCCATATGAATCATACGCCTTGTTTAGGAGCTGAGAGTTGGGTAGTGGAATGCCATGGAAGCTGTGTGTATCGTGTGTGTATGCGTGTGTATGTGTGTGTACATTAGAGGAGAATTAAGGCAGAGATTCAATCAATTGCAGGTTGTCAACAAGGTCACTGCACTGTCAACAATATGTACTTTATTAAAGGCAATTCCCTTGATGTTTATGGCGATCGAGCTAATGGGAAACGCTGGGACTTGCCCGTCTTTCCTTGTTAGCTGTCTTTTAGTCAGGAAACACTTGGTGAGTCAAGCGGAGTCCCAGATGGGACAGGAGAGAGAGCTCTCATATTGTGGTTGCATTCCTGTGCTCCCACATTGATTCAACAATTTGTGTGTCTAACTTTTGTGCAGTTATCTTTTGTGTAATTCACTTTTGTGTAACTCACTTTTGTGTAATTCACTTTTGTGTATTTCACTTTTGTGTAATTCACTTTTGTGTAACTCAACTTTTGTGTAATTCACTTTTGTGTAATTCACTTTTGTGTAATTCACTTTTGTGTAACTCAACTTTGTGTAATTCACTTTTGTGTAATTCACTTTTGTGTAATTCACTTTTGTGTAATTCACTTTTGTGTAATTCACTTTTGTGTAATTCACTTTTGTGTAACTCAACTTTGTGTAATTCACTTTTGTGTAATTCACTTTTGTGTAATTCACTTTTGTGTAATTCACTTTTGTGTAATTCACTTTTGTGTAACTCAACTTTGTGTAATGGTCTTTGTGTAATGGTCTTTGTGTAATGGTCTTTGTGTAATGGTCTTTGTGTAATGGTCTTTGTGTAATGGTCGTTGTGTAATGGTCGTTGTGTAATTGTCTTTGTGTAATGGTCTTTGTGTAATGGTCTTTGTGTAATGGTCTTTGTGTAATGGTCGTTGTGTAATGGTCTTTGTGTAATGGTCTTTGTGTAATGGTCGTTGTGTAATGGTCTTTGTGTAACTGCTGCTGGTCTTGTCGTGCAGGGTTCCTCTGTAATGGTCTTTGTGTAACTGCTGCTGGTCTTGTCGTGCAGGGTTCCTCTGTAAAAGAGACCTCAGTAACAATAGGAATCCCTGCTAAAATAAAGATTGAATACAATAAAAATATGACCAGACATGATAAAAAAACATTTATTGAACATTTATTTCCAAAACATGTTTGGTAGGTCTTATGTTGGGTAGGTCTTATGTTGGGTAGGTCTTATGCCTTATTGTACACCTGAACAGTCTCAATCAATAACGAACCCCAACAAATTAATCAGAAAACAGTCATCGAAACAGGAAAAACTAAAAACTAAGTAAAACAAAAAAAATCTGGTTGGTTTGTCAAGTTTTGATAATTACAGCATCTTTAAAGGATAAAAAGTATTGCTTAAATTCTATTGGTTGAGATGCATCCATAAAACAGAATGCTTCATTCTTATTGGTCAAGAAGCAACCCTGAGACAGAATGCTTAATTTCTATTGGTTGAGATGCATCCATAAAACAGAATGCTTCATTCTTATTGGTCAAGAAGCAACCGTGAGACAGAATGCTTCATTTCTATTGGTTGAGATTGCATCCATAAAACAGAACGCTCCATTCTTATTGGTCAAGAAGCATCCATAAGACAGAGTGCTTCATTTCTATTGGTCGAGATGCACAATACAGAATGCCAGCGCCATAATAAAAGAGTACAAAATGTCTTCCCCTATTAAATCATGTGTTTAACCAAAAACAAACAAACGTTTATTTTTTCCACCGTTCAATTTTTATTTCCAATGTTCTACCTAATCCACACCAAAGCAAAAGTTGATAAAAGTTCATAAAAGTTCATAAAAGTACATTTCTTCGCATACATTACATGTAAGGATTACTGATTCTCTTAGTATTGTTAAAACATATCATGTCCGACACCATTGGCCCAGTTGTATTGGCCCAAACTATGTATTTCCAACGTCTTTTCAACCAAAGAAATGCGCATTTCCAACGTCTTTTCAACCAAAGAAATGCGCATTTCCAACGTCTTTTCAACCAAAGAAATGCGTATTTCCAACGTCTTTTCAACGTCTTTTGCTGCCCAGGTAGCTTAGTTGATTGTTATAGATGTTCCACATGGGTTCTTCCTTTAGTTTCCCATCAAGGGAACTTAGAAAGTGTTTTTGTGTTGCTGTGTACCTTGGCGAGCTCCTTGCAGTGTCTCTATGGTGATCTGGAAAGATATTCCTGCAGGGCTAGTCTGGTCTAGACTGGTCATTACTGGTCTGGACTGGTCATTACCGGTTTTTACTGGTCTAGACTGGTCATTACCGGTTTTTACTGGTCTGGACTGGTCATTACCGGTTTTTACTGGTCTGGACTGGTCATTACCGGTTTTTACTGGTCTGGGCTGGTCATTACCAGTTTTTACTGGACTGGACTGGTCATTACCGGTTCTACTGGTCTGGACTGGTCATTACCGTTTTTTACTGGTCTGGACTGGTCATTACCGGTTTTTACTGGTCTGGGCTGGTCATTACCGGTTTTTACTGGACTGGACTGGTCATTACCGGTTCTACTGGTCTGGACTGGTCATTACCGGTTTTTACTGGTCTGGGCTGGTCATTACCGGTTTTTACTGGACTGGACTGGTCATTACCGGTTCTACTGGTCTGGACTGGTCATTACCGGTTTTTACTGGTCTGGACTGGTCATTACCGGTTTTTACTGGTCTGGGCTGGTCATTACCGGTTTTTACTGGACTGGACTGGTCATTACCGGTTCTACTGGTCTGGACTGGTCATTACCGGTTTTTACTGGTCTGGACTGGTCATTACCGGTTTTTACTGGTCTGGGCTGGTCATTACCGGTTTTTACTGGACTGGACTGGTCATTACCGGTTCTACTGGTCTGGACTGGTCATTACCGTTTTTTACTGGTCTGGATAGGTCTAGACTGGTCATTACTGGTTTTTACTGGTCTGGACTGGTCTGGATTGGTCTTTGCTGGTTTGGTTTTACTGGTTTGGACTGGTCAGGCCTGGACTGGTATGGACTGGTCTTGGCTGGATGTGACTTTTGGTTGTTGTGGCGTCTTACCAGCCTTACCTTCCTCCTCCTTACACCAACTGTAGAGAAAGAGATGGACAGACAGAGGGGAAGTAGTGGAACAGGAAGAAGAGAGGGTAAGACAAGAAGAACAGTAGTGGAACAGGAAGAAGAGAGGGAAAGACAGGTAGGAAGAACAGTAGTGGAACAGGAAGAAGAGAGGGGAAGACAGGAAGAACAGTAGTGGAACAGGAAGAAGAGAGGGGAAGACAGGTAGGAAGAAGAGTAGTGGAACAGGGAGAAGAGAGGGGAAGACAGGTAGGAAGAACAGTAGTGGAACAGGAAGAAGAGAGAGGAAGACAGGTAGGAAGAACAGTAGTGGAACAGGAAGAAGAGAGGGGAAGACAGAAAGAACAGTAGCGGAACAGGCAGAAGAGAGGGGAAGACAGGAAGAACAGTAGTGGAACAAGAAGAAGAGAGGGAAAGGAAAAATAAGAGTATAACAGAAAAATACATGGAAAGAGAGAGACAAAATAGAGAGACAGAGACAGATAGAGGTAGAGACCACCAGTAAGAATCATAGGTTAGGGTTTTCCAACGATAATAGATATTTAATCGGTAGACTTGGTGACTGTCTGCATATTGTTGAGTTGGTGACTTGGTGACTGTTTGCATATTGTCTTACAGTGCTGACACCAATCATTTGACAGCTTGTCTTGATCATCAGCGTTAAAACTTCTTATGGCTGCAGGGGTAGTATTGAGTAGCTTGGATGAAAGGTGCACAGAGGTGCCCATAGTAAACTGCCTGCTCCTCAGTCCCAGTTGCTAATATATGCATATTAGTATTCGTATTGGATAGAAAACACTCTGACGTTTCTAAAACTGTTTGAATTATGTCTGTGAGTATAACAGAACTCATATGGCAGGCAAAAACCTGAGAAAAACTCCAAACAGGAAGTGCGAATTCTGAGGATGGTGGATTTTCAACCAAGATCCTATTGAATTCACAGCGAGATATGGATGAGTTTGCACTTCCTACGGCTTCTCCGGTTGGAACGTTATTCAAGATTTATGTTAAAAGCATTCTAAAGATTGATTCAATACATCGTTTGACATGTTTCTACGGACTGTTACGGAACCTTTTGACATTTCGTCTGCTTTTAGTGAACGCGCTTTCTGACGTTGGATTTGTTTACCAAACATGCTAACAAAAATAGCTATTTGGACATAAATGATGGACATTACCGAACAAAATGAACATTTCTTGTGGAAGTGGGAGTCCTGGGAGTGCATTCCGATGAAGATCAGCAAAGGTAAGTGAAGATTTATAATGCTTTTTATGAGTTTTGTTGACTGCACAATTTGGCGGGTAACTATATGGCTTGCTTTTGTGGCTGAACGCTGTTTTCAGTTTATTGAATATTGTGTTTTGCCGTAAAGCTTTTTGAAATCTGAGACAGCGGTTGCATTAAGAACAAGTGTATCTTTAATTCTATGTAAAACTTGTGTCTTTCATCAAAGTTTATGATGAGTATTTCTGTTATTTGACGTGGCTCTCTGTAATTTCTCCGGATATTTTGGAGGCATTTCTGAACATGGCGCCAATGTAAACTGAGGTTTTTGGATATAAATATCAACTTTATTGAACAAAACATATATGTCTTGTGTAACATGAAGTCCTATGAGTGTCATCTGATGAAGATCATCAAAGGTTAGTGATTCATTTTATCTCTATTTCTGCTTTTTGTTACTCCTGTCTTTGGCTTGAAAAATGGCTGTGCTTATTTTGGTTTGGTGGTGACCTAACATAATCGTTTGTGGTGCTTTCGCTGAAAAGCCTATTTGAAATCGGAGACTTTGGTGGGATTAACAACAAGATTACCTTTAAAATGGTATAAGATACATGTATGTTTGAGGAATTTTAATTATTCGATTTCTGTTGTTTGAATTTGGCGCCCTGCACTTTCACTGGCTGTTGTCATATCGATCCCGTTAACGGGATTGCAGCCATAAGAAGTTTTAAGTAGGGCTGTTGACGAACCTGTTGATGAATGAGTTGTAATTTCACTGATGTGGGGTGTGTGTATGTGTGTGTCTTGTCATGTCTCTGTAGTTACCAGGAGCTCTTTTGGCAGGGGCCCGCATACTACCTCCACCTGTAGAGAGAGAGAGATAACAAACCGTCACTCAACTGGAACATGCAGCCAAACACATAATCTATACCTTATGCAAGTGCCCAATGCAAGAACGTAAGACAATTTGTAAAATGGCTGTCCTGGTACCTTTTTGTGATGCAAAATATGCATCTTTCTGAAGCAAAAGCCATTTGCAACACAATGCAGGGAGGACATTCTTCCTAACTGTTATTAAGTGCATGCTTGCGTTTTGTTTAAATTAGGGGAAGGTGCTTAATTAACAGAGACAGCTTGCCTTGAGGTCTGAAAACTGTTGTTTAAATTAGGCGAAGATGCTTGACAGAGACAACTTGTCTTCAGGTCTGAAAATCTTAATTAGGACTTCAACTTGAAAGATTGTAGAGTCTGACCTTGGATTAGTTTGGTGATCCTCTCTGACTCTTGGTCGATCATTTCCGGATTGCCGTGGATGGTGGTGATCTTAGAGAATTCCGGGCCTGTGGGAGGAAACTGGAGTTGTTAGACACAAAATGGCAGATATATGGATCCACAAAAACAATTTGACACTGTAGAACACAGTTCCCTAGTCCTGCTCCTGTACCCTAGTCCTGCTCCTATATCATAGTCCTGGTTCTATATCCTAGTCCTTGTCCTATACACTCAACCCTGGTCATATACCCTCAACCCCGGTCCTATACCCTCGACCCCGGTCCTATACCCTCGACCCTGGTCCTATACCCTTGACCTGGTCTTATACCCTCAACCCTGGTCCTATACCCTAGTCCTGGTCCTATACCCTAGTCCTGGTCCTATACCCTAGCCCTGGTCCTATACCCTAGTCCTGGTCCTATACCCTAGTCCTGGTCCTATACCCTAGTCCTGGTCCTATACCCTAGCCCTGGTCCTATACCCTAGTCCTGGTCCTATACCCTAGTCCTGGTCCTATACCCTAGTCCTGGTCTTATACCCTAGTCCTGGTCCTATACCCTAGTCCTGGTCCTATACCCTAGTCCTGGTCCTATACCCTTGTCCTGGTCCTATACCCTAGTCCTGGTCCTATACCCTAGCCCTGGTCCTACACCCTAGTCCTGGTCCTATACCCTAGTCCTGGTCCTATACCCTAGTCCTGGTCCTATACCTTAGTCCTATACCCTAGTCCTATACCCTCCACCCTGGTCCTATACCCTCGACCCATGATCCTCGACCCTGGTCCTATACCCTCAACCCTGGTCCTATACCCTCGACCCTGGTCCTATACCCTCCCTCGACCCTGGTCCTATACCCTCGACCCTCGACCCTGGTCCCATACCCTCGACCCTGGTCCTATACCCTCGACCCTCGTCCTATACCCTCAACCCTGGTCCTATACCCGCGACCCTGGTCCTATACCCTCGACCCTGGTCCTATACCCTCGACCCTGGTCCTATACCCTCGACCCTGGTCCTATACCCGCCACCCTGGTCCCATACCCTCGACCCTGGTCCCATACCCTCGACCCTGGTCCCATACCCTCGACCCTGGTCCTATACCCTCGACCCTGGTCCTATACCCTCGACCCTGGTCCTATACCCTCGACCCTGGACCCTGGTCCTATACCCTCGTCCCTGGTCCTATACCCTCGACCCTGGTCCTATACCCTCGACCCTGGTCCTATACCCTCGACCCTGGTCCTATACCCTCGTCCCTGGTCCTATACCCTCGTCCCTGGTCCTATACCCTCGACCCTGGTCCTTTACCCGCGACCCTGGTCCTATACCCGCGACCCTGGTCCTATACCCGCGACCCTGGTCCTATACCCGCGACCCTGGTCCTATACCCGCGACCCTGGTCCTATACCCTCGACCCTGGACCTATGCCCTAGTACTGGTCCTATATCCCTCGACCCTGGACCTATGCCCTAGTCCTGGTCCTATACCCTCAACCCTGGTCCTATACCCTAGTCCTGGTCCTATACCCTCGACCCTGGACCTATGCCGTAGTCCTGGTCCTATACCCTCAACCCTCAACCCTGGTCCTTCCTATACCCTAGTCCTGGTCCTATACCCTCAACCCTGGTCCTATACCCTCGACCCTGGTCCTATACCCGCGACCCTGGTCCTATACCCTCGACCCTGGTCCTATACCCTAGTACAGTCCTATACCCTCGACCCTGGTCCTTTACCCTAGTCCTGGTCCTATACCCTCAACCCTGGTCCTATACCCTAGTACAGTCCTGTTCCCTCGACCCTGGACCTATGCCCTAGTACTGGTCCTATATCCCTCGACCCTGGACCTATGCCCTAGTCCTGGTCCTATACCCTCAACCCTGGTCCTATACCCTAGTACAGTCCTATACCCTCGACCCTGGTCCTTTACCCTAGTCCTGGTCCCATACCCTCGACCCTGGTCCTATACCCTCGACCCTGGTCCTATACCCTCGACCCTGGTCCTATACCATCGACCCTGGTCCTATACCCTCGACCCTGGTCCTATACCCTCGACCCTGGACCTATGCCCTAGTACTGGTCCTATATGCCTCGACCCTGGTCCTATACCCTCGACCCTGGTCCTATACCCTCGACCCTGGACCTATGCCCTAGTCCTGGTCCTATACGCTCAACCCTGGTCCTATACCCTAGTCCTGGTCCTATACCCTCGACCCTGGACCTATGCCCTAGTCCTGGTCCTATACCCTCAACCCTCGACCCTGGTCCTTCCTATACCCTCGACCCTGGACCTATACCCTAGTTCTGGTCCTATACCCTCGACCCTGGTGCTATACACTCGACCCTGGTCCTATACCCTCCACCCTGGTCCCATACCCTCAACCCTGGAACCTATGCTCTAGTCCTGGTCCTATACCCTCAACCCTGGTCCTATACCCTAGTCCTGGTCCCATACCCTTCACCCTGGTCCTATACCCTCAACCCTGGTCCTATACCCTCGACCCTAGTCCTATACCCTCCACCCTGGTCCTATACCCTCGACCCTGGTCCCATACCCTCAACCCTGGAACCTATGCTCTAGTCCTGGTCCTATACCCTCAACCCTGGTCCCTTACCCTAGTCCTGGTCCTATGCAATAGTCCTGGTCCTATACCCTAGTCCTGGTCCTATACCCTCGACCCTGGACCTATGCCCTAGTCCTGGTCCTATACCCTCAACCCTCGACCCTGGTCCTTCCTATACCCTAGTCCTGGTCCAAAACCCTCGACCCTGGTCCTATACCCTCGACCCTGGTCGTATACACTAGTCCTGGTCCTATACCCTAGTCCTGGTCATATACCCTCGACCCTGGTCCTCGACCCTCGACCCTGGTCCTATACCCTCGAGCCTGGTCCTATACCCTCGACCCTGGTCCTATACCCGCGACCCTGGTCCTATACCCGCGACCCTGGTCCTATACCCGCGACCCTGGTCCTATACCCGCGACCCTGGTCCTATACCCGCGACCCTGGTCCTATACCCGCGACCCTGGTTCCATACCCTCCACCCTGGTCCTATACCCTCGACCCTGGTCCTATACCCTCGACCCTGGTCCTATAACCTCGACCCTGGTTCTATACCCTCGACCCTCGACCCTGGTCCTATACCCTCGTCCCTGGTGTTTTACCCTCGACCCTGGTCCTATACCCTCGACCCTGGTCCTATTCCCTCGACCCTGGTCCCATACCCGCGACCCTGGTCCCATACCCGCGACCCTGGTCCTATACCCGCGACCCTGGTCCTATACCCGCGACCCTGGTCCTATACCCGCGACCCTGGTCCTATACCCGCGACCCTGGTCCTACATCCTCGACCCTGGTCCTATACCCTCGACCCTGGACCTATACCCTAGTCCTGGTCCTATATCCCTCGACCATGGACCTATGCCCTAGTCCTGGTCCTATACCCTCAACCCTGGTCCTATACCCTAGTCCTGGTCCTATACCCTCGACCCTGGACCTATGCCCTAGTCCTGGTCCTATACCCTCGACCCTGGTCCTATACCCTCGACCCTGGTCCTATACCCTCGACCCATGATCCTCGACCCTGGTCCTATACCCTCGACCCTGGTCCTATACCCTCGACCCTGGTCCTATACCCTCGTCCCTGGTCCTATACCCTCGACCCTGGTCCTATACCCTCGACCCTGGTCCTATACCCGCGACCCTGGTCCTATACCCGCGACCCTGGTCCTATACCCTCGACCCTGGACCTATGCCCTAGTACTGGTCCTATATCCCTCGACCCTGGACCTATGCCCTTGTCCTGGTCCTATACCCTCAACCCTGGTCCTATACCCTAGTCCTGGTCCTATACCCTCGAACCTGGACCTATGCCCTAGTCCTGGTCCTATACCCTCAACCCTCAACCCTGGTCTTTCCTATACCCTAGTCCTGGTCCTATACCCTCAACCCTGGTCCTATACCCTAGTACAGTCCTATACCCTCGACCCTGGTCCTTTACCCTAGTCCTGGTCCTATACCCTCAACCCTGGTCCTATACCCTAGTACAGTCCTATACCCTCGACCCTGGTCCTTTACCCTAGTCCTGGTCCCATACCCTCGACCCTGGTCCTATACCCTCGACCCTGGTCCTATACCCTCGACCCTGGTCCTATACCCTCGACCCTGGTCCTATACCCTCGACCCTGGTCCTATACCCTCGACCCTGGTCCTATACCCTCGACCCTGGACCTATGCCCTAGTACTGGTCCTATATCCCTCGACCCTGGTCCTATACCCTCGACCCTGGTCCTATACCCGCGACCCTGGTCCTATACCCTCGATCCTGGTCCTATACCCGCGACCCTGGTCCTATACCCGCGACCCTGGTCCTATACCCTCGACCCTGGTCCTATACCCTCGACCCTGGTCCTATACCCTCGACCCTGGTCCCATACCCTCGACCCTGGTCCTATACCCTCGACCCTGGTCCTATACCCTCGACCCTGGTCCTATACCCTCGACCCTGGTCCTATACCCTCGACCCTGGTCCTATACCCTCGACCCTGGACCCTGGTCCTATACCCTCGTCCCTGGTCCTATACCCTCGACCCTCGACCCTGGTCCTATACCCTCGACCCTGGTCCTATACCCTCGACCCTGGTCCTATACCCTCGTCCCTGGTCCTATACCCTCGTCCCTGGTCCTATACCCTTGACCCTGGTCCTATACCCGCGACCCTGGTCCTATACCCGCGACCCTGGAACTATGCCCTAGTACTGGTCCTATATCCCTCGACCCTGGACCTATGCCCTAGTCCTGGTCCTATACCCTCAACCCTGGTCCTATACCCTAGTCCTGGTCCTATACCCTCGACCCTGGACCTATGCCCTAGTCCTGGTCCTATACCCTCAACCCTCAACCCTGGTCTTTCTTATACCCTAGTCCTGGTCCTATACCCTCAACCCTGGTCCTATACCCTAGTACAGTCCTATACCCTCGACCCTGGTCCTTTACCCTAGTCCAGGTCCTATACCCTCAACCCTGGTCCTATACCCTAGTACAGTCCTATACCCTCGACCCTGGTCCTTTACCCTAGTCCTGGTCCCATACCCTCGACCCTGGTCCTATACCCTCGACCCTGGTCCTATACCCTCGACCCTGGTCCTATACCCTCGACCCTGGTCCTATACCCTCGACCCTGGTCCTATACCCTCGACCCTGGTCCTATACCCTCGACCCTGGACCTATAGCCCTAGTACTGGTCCTATACCCTCGACCCTGGTCCTATACCCGCGACCCTGGTCCTATACCCTCGATCCTGGTCCTATACCCTCGACCCTGGACCTATGCCCTAGTCCTGGTCCTAAACCCTCAACCCTGGTCCTATACCCTAGTCCTGGTCCTATACCCTCGACCCTGGACCTATGCCCTAGTCCTGGTCCTATACCCTCAACCCTCGACCCTGGTCATTCCTATACCCTAGTCCTGGTCCTATACCCTCGACCCTGGTGCTATACACTCGACCCTGGTCCTATACCCGCCACCCTGGTCCCATACCCTCAACCCTGGAAACTATGCTCTAGTCCTGGTCCTATACCCTCAACCCTGGTCCTATACCCTAGTCCTGGTCCCATACCCTTCACCCTGGTCCTATACCCTCAACCCTGGTCCTATACCCTCGACCCTGGTCCTATACCCTCCACCCTGGTCCTATACCCTCGACCCTGGTCCCATACCCTCAACCCTGGAATCTATGCTCTAGTCCTGGTCCTATACCCTCAACCCTGGTCCCTTACCCTAGTCCTGGTCCTATGCCCTAGTCCTGGTCCTATACCATTTACCCTGGTCCTATACCCTCAACCCTGGTCCTATACCCTCAACCCTGGTCCTATACCCTCAACCCTGGACCTATACCCTAGTCCTGGTCCTATACCCTAGTCCTGGTCCTATACCCTCGACCCTGGTCCTATACCCTCAACCCTAGTCCTATACCCTCGACCCTGGTGCTATACCCTCGACCCTGGTCCTATACCCTCGACCCTGGTCCTATAATCTAGTCCTGGTCATATACCCTTGACCCTGGTCCTATACCCTTGACCCTGGTCCTATACCCTAGTCCTGGTCCTATACCCTAGTCCTGGTCCTATACCCTCAACCCTGGTCCTATACCCTTGACCCTGGTCCTATACCCTCGTCCCTGGTCCTATACCCGCGACCCTGGTCCTATACCCGCGACCCTGGTCCTATACCCTCGACCCTGGACCTATGCCCTAGTACTGGTCCTATATCCCTCGACCCTGGACCTATGCCCTTGTCCTGGTCCTATACCCTCAACCCTGGTCCTATACCCTAGTACAGTCCTATACCCTCGACCCTGGTCCTTTACCCTAGTCCTGGTCCCATACCCTCGACCCTGGTCCTATACCCTCGACCCTGGTCCTATACCCTCGACCCTGGTCCCATACCCTCGACCCTGGTCCTATACCCTCGACCCTGGTCCTATACCCTCGACCCTGGTCCTATACCCTCGACCCTGGTCCTATACCCTCGACCCTGGTCCTATACCCTCGACCCTGGACCCTGGTCCTATACCCTCGTCCCTGGTCCTATACCCTCGACCCTCGACCCTGGTCCTATACCCTCGACCCTGGTCCTATACCCTCGACCCTGGTCCTATACCCTCGTCCCTGGTCCTATACCCTCGTCCCTGGTCCTATACCCTTGACCCTGGTCCTATACCCGCGACCCTGGTCCTATACCCGCGACCCTGGAACTATGCCCTAGTACTGGTCCTATATCCCTCGACCCTGGACCTATGCCCTAGTCCTGGTCCTATACCCTCAACCCTGGTCCTATACCCTAGTCCTGGTCCTATACCCTCGACCCTGGACCTATGCCCTAGTCCTGGTCCTATACCCTCAACCCTCAACCCTGGTCTTTCTTATACCCTAGTCCTGGTCCTATACCCTCAACCCTGGTCCTATACCCTAGTACAGTCCTATACCCTCGACCCTGGTCCTTTACCCTAGTCCAGGTCCTATACCCTCAACCCTGGTCCTATACCCTAGTACAGTCCTATACCCTCGACCCTGGTCCTTTACCCTAGTCCTGGTCCCATACCCTCGACCCTGGTCCTATACCCTCGACCCTGGTCCTATACCCTCGACCCTGGTCCTATACCCTCGACCCTGGTCCTATACCCTCGACCCTGGTCCTATACCCTCGACCCTGGTCCTATACCCTCGACCCTGGACCTATAGCCCTAGTACTGGTCCTATACCCTCGACCCTGGTCCTATACCCGCGACCCTGGTCCTATACCCTCGATCCTGGTCCTATACCCTCGACCCTGGACCTATGCCCTAGTCCTGGTCCTAAACCCTCAACCCTGGTCCTATACCCTAGTCCTGGTCCTATACCCTCGACCCTGGACCTATGCCCTAGTCCTGGTCCTATACCCTCAACCCTCGACCCTGGTCATTCCTATACCCTAGTCCTGGTCCTATACCCTCGACCCTGGTGCTATACACTCGACCCTGGTCCTATACCCGCCACCCTGGTCCCATACCCTCAACCCTGGAAACTATGCTCTAGTCCTGGTCCTATACCCTCAACCCTGGTCCTATACCCTAGTCCTGGTCCCATACCCTTCACCCTGGTCCTATACCCTCAACCCTGGTCCTATACCCTCGACCCTGGTCCTATACCCTCCACCCTGGTCCTATACCCTCGACCCTGGTCCCATACCCTCAACCCTGGAATCTATGCTCTAGTCCTGGTCCTATACCCTCAACCCTGGTCCCTTACCCTAGTCCTGGTCCTATGCCCTAGTCCTGGTCCTATACCATTTACCCTGGTCCTATACCCTCAACCCTGGTCCTATACCCTCAACCCTGGTCCTATACCCTCAACCCTGGACCTATACCCTAGTCCTGGTCCTATACCCTAGTCCTGGTCCTATACCCTCGACCCTGGTCCTATACCCTCAACCCTAGTCCTATACCCTCGACCCTGGTGCTATACCCTCGACCCTGGTCCTATACCCTCGACCCTGGTCCTATAATCTAGTCCTGGTCATATACCCTTGACCCTGGTCCTATACCCTTGACCCTGGTCCTATACCCTAGTCCTGGTCCTATACCCTAGTCCTGGTCCTATACCCTCAACCCTGGTCCTATACCCTTGACCCTGGTCCTATACCCTCGTCCCTGGTCCTATACCCGCGACCCTGGTCCTATACCCGCGACCCTGGTCCTATACCCTCGACCCTGGACCTATGCCCTAGTACTGGTCCTATATCCCTCGACCCTGGACCTATGCCCTTGTCCTGGTCCTATACCCTCAACCCTGGTCCTATACCCTAGTCCTGGTCCTATACCCTCGAACCTGGACCTATGCCCTAGTCCTGGTCCTATACCCTCGACCCTCAACCCTGGTCTTTCCTATACCCTAGTCCTGGTCCTATACCCTCAACCCTGGTCCTATACCCTAGTACAGTCCTATACCCTCGACCCTGGTCCTTTACCCTAGTCCTGGTCCTATACCCTCAACCCTGGTCCTATACCCTAGTACAGTCCTATACCCTCGACCCTGGTCCTTTACCCTAGTCCTGGTCCCATACCCTCGACCCTGGTCCTATACCCTCGACCCTGGTCCTATACCCTCGACCCTGGTCCTATACCCTCGACCCTGGTCCTATACCCTCGACCCTGGTCCTATACCCTCGACCCTGGACCTATGCCCTAGTACTGGTCCTATATCCCTCGACCCTGGTCCTATACCCTCGACCCTGGTCCTATACCCGCGACCCTGGTCCTATACCCTCGATCCTGGTCCTATACCCTCGATCCTGGTCCTATACCCGCGACCCTGGTCCTATACCCTCGACCCTGGTCCTATCCCCTCGACCCTGGTCCTATACCCTCGACCCTGGTCCCATACCCTCGACCCTGGTCCTATACCCTCGACCCTGGTCCTATACCCTCGACCCTGGTCCTATACCCTCGACCCTGGTCCTATACCCTCGACCCTGGTCCTATACCCTCGACCCTGGACCCTGGTCCTATACCCTCGTCCCTGGTCCTATACCCTCGACCCTGGTCCTATACCCTCGACCCTGGTCCTATACCCTCGACCCTGGTCCTATACCCTCGTCCCTGGTCCTATACCCTCGTCCCTGGTCCTATACCCTTGACCCTGGTCCTATACCCGCGACCCTGGTCCTATACCCGCGACCCTGGAACTATGCCCTAGTACTGGTCCTATATCCCTCGACCCTGGACCTATGCCCTAGTCCTGGTCCTATACCCTCAACCCTGGTCCTATACCCTAGTCCTGGTCCTATACCCTCGACCCTGGACTTATGCCCTAGTCCTGGTCCTATACCCTCGACCCTGGTCCTATACCCTAGTACAGTCCTATACCCTCGACCCTGGTCCTTTACCCTAGTCCTGGTCCCATACCCTCGACCCTGGTCCTATACCCTCGACCCTGGTCCTATACCCTCGACCCTGGTCCTATACCCTCGACCCTGGTCCTATACCCTCGACCCTGGTCCTATACCCTCGACCCTGGTCCTATACCCTCGACCCTGGACCTATAGCCCTAGTACTGGTCCTATACCCTCGACCCTGGTCCTATACCCGCGACCCTGGTCCTATACCCTCGATCCTGGTCCTATACCCTCGACCCTGGACCTATGCCCTAGTCCTGGTCCTATACCCTCAACCCTCGACCCTGGTCATTCCTATACCCTAGTCCTGGTCCTATACCCTCGACCCTGGTGCTATACACTCGACCCTGGTCCTATACCCGCCACCCTGGTCCCATACCCTCAACCCTGGAAACTATGCTCTAGTCCTGGTCCTATACCCTCAACCCTGGTCCTATACCCTAGTCCTGGTCCCATACCCTTCACCCTGGTCCTATACCCTCAACCCTGGTCCTATACCCTCGACCCTGGTCCTATACCCTCCACCCTGGTCCTATACCCTCGACCCTGGTCCCATACCCTCAACCCTGGAACCTATGCTCTAGTCCTGGTCCTATACCCTCAACCCTGGTCCCTTACCCTAGTCCTGGTCCTATGCCCTAGTCCTGGTCCTATACCATTTACCCTGGTCCTATACCCTCAACCCTGGTCCTATACCCTCAACCCTGGTCCTATACCCTCAACCAAGGACCTATACCCCAGTCCTGGTCCTATACCCTAGTCCTGGTCCTATACCCTCGACCCTGGTCCTATACCCTCAACCCTGGTCCTATACCCTCGACCCTGGTGCTATACCCTCGACCCTGGTCCTATACCCTCGACCCTGGTCCTATAATCTAGTCCTGGTCATATACCCTTGACCCTGGTCCTATACCCTTGACCCTGGTCCTATACCCTAGTCCTGGTCCTATACCCTAGTCCTGGTCCTATACCCTCAACCCTGGTCCTATACCCTTGACCCTGGTCCTATACCCTCAACCCTGGTCCTATACCCTAGTCCTGGTCCTATACCCTAGTCCTGGTCCTATACCCTCAACCCTGGTCCTATACCCTTGACCCTGGTCCTATACCCTCAACCCTGGTCCTACACCCTAGTCCTGGTCCTACACCCTAGCCCTGGTCCTATACCCTAGCCCTGGTCCTATACCCTCGACCCTGGTCCTTCCTATACCCTAGTCCTGGTCCTATACCCTAGTCCTGGTCCTATACCCTCAACCCTGGTCCTATACCCTAGTCCTATACCCTCGACCCTGGTCCTATACCCTCAACCCTGGTCCTATACCCTCAACCCTGGACCTATACCCTAGTCCTGGTCCTATACCCTAGTCCTGGTCCTATACCCTCGACCCTGGTCCTATACCCTCAACCCTGGTCCTATACCCTCGACCCTGGTGCTATACCCTCGACCCTGGTCCTATACCCTCGACCCTGGTCCTATAATCTAGTCCTGGTCATATACCCTTGACCCTGGTCCTATACCCTTGACCCTGGTCCTATACCCTAGTCCTGGTCCTATACCCTAGTCCTGGTCCTATACCCTCAACCCTGGTCCTATACCCTTGACCCTGGTCCTTCCTATACCCTAGTCCTGGTCCTATACCCTAGTCCTGGTCCTATACCCTCAACCCTGGTCCTATACCCTAGTCCTATACCCGCGACCCTGGTCCTATACCCGCGACCCTGGTCCTATACCCGCGACCCTGGTCCTATACCCGCGACCCTGGTCCTATACCCGCGACCCTGGTCCTATACCCGCGACCCTGGTCCTTCCTATACCCTAGTCCTGGTCCTATACCCTAGTCCTGGTCCTATGCCCTAGCCCTGGTACTATACCCTAGTCCTGGTCCTATACCATTTACCCTGGTCCTATACCCTAGCCCTGGTCCTATACCCTCGACCCTGGTCCTATACCCTCGACCCTGGTCCTATACCCTCGACCCTGGTCCTATACCCTCGACCCTGGTCCTATACCCTAGACCGTGGTCCTATACCCTCGACCCTGGACCTATGCACTAGTCCTGGTCCTATACCCTCAACCCTGGTCCTATACCCTAGTCCTGGTCCTATACCCTCAACCCTGGTCCTATACCCTAGGCCTGGTCCTATACCCTCGACCCTGGACCTATGCCCTAGTCCTGGTCCTATACCCTCAACCCTCGACCCTGGTCCTTCCTATACCCTAGTCCTGGTCCAAAACCCTCGACCCTGGTCCTATACCCTCGACCCTGGTCGTATACACTAGTCCTGGTCCTATACCCTAGTCCTGGTCATATACCCTCGACCCTGGTCCTATACCCTCAACCCTGGTCCTATACCCTCGACCCTGGTCCTATACCCTCGACCCTGGTCCTACACCCTCGACCCTGGTCCTATACCCTCCACCTTGGTCATATACCCTCGACCCTGGTCCTATACCCTCCACCTTGGCCCTATACCCTCGACCCTGGTCCCATACCCTCGACCCTGGTCCTATAACCTAGTCCTGGTCCTATACCCTAGTCCTGGTCCTAGACCCTCGACCCTGGTCCTATACCCTCGACCCTGGTCCTATACCCTCGACCCTGGTTCCATACCCTCCACCCTGGTCCTATACCCTCGACCCTGGTCCTATACCCTCGACGCTGGTCCTATACCCTCGACCCTGGTTCTATACCCTCGACCCTCGACCCTGGTCCTATACCCTCGTCCCTGGTGTTATACCCTCGACCCTCGACCCTGGTCCTATACCCTCGACCCTGGTCCTATACCCTCGACCCTGGTCCTATACCCTCGACCCATGATCCTCGACCCTGGTCCTATACCCTCGACCCTGGTCCTATACCTGCGACCCTGGTCCTATACCCGCGACCCTGGTCCTATACCCGCGACCCTGGTCCTATCCCCGCGACCCTGGTCCTATCCCCGCGACCCTGGTCCTATACCCTCGACCCATGATCCTCGACCCTGGTCCTATACCCGCGACCCTGGTCTTATACCCTCGACCCTGGTCCTATACCCTCGACCCATGATCCTCGACCCTGGTCCTATTCCCGCGACCCTGGTCCTATACCCGCGACCCTGGTCCTATACCCTCGACCCAAGACCTTCGACCCTGGTCCTATACCCTCGACCCTGGTCCTATACCCTCGACCCATGATCCTCGACCCTGGTCCTATACCCTCGACCCTGGTCCTATACCCTCGACCCTGGTCCTATGCCCTCGACCCTGGTCCTATACCCGCCACCCTGGTCCCATACCCTCGACCCTGGTCCCATACCCTCGACCCTGGTCCTATACCATCGACCCTGGTCCTATACCCTCGACCCTGGTCCTATACCCTCGACCCTGGTCCTATACCCTCGACCCTGGTCCTATACCCTGGACCCTGGTCCTATACCCTCGACCCTGGTCCTATACCCTCGACCCTGGACCCTGGTCCTATACCCTCGACCCTGGACCCTGGTCCTATACCCTCGACCCTGGACCCTGGTCCTATACCCTCGTCCCTGGTCCTATACCCTCGACCCTCGACCCTGGTCCTATACCCTGGACCCTGGTCCTATACCCTCGACCCTGGTCCTATACCCTCGTCCCTGGTCCTATACCCTCGTCCCTGGTCCTATACCCTCGACCCTGGTCCTATACCCGCGACCCTGGTCCTATACCCGCGACCCTGGACCTATGCCCTAGTACTGGTCCTATATCCCTCGACCCTGGACCTATGCCCTAGTCCTGGTCCTATACCCTCAACCCTGGTCCTATACCCTAGTCCTGGTCCTATACCCTCGACCCTGGACCGATGCCCTAGTCCTGGTCCTATACCCTCAACCCTCAACCCTGGTCCTTCCTATACCCTAGTCCTGGTCCTATACCCTCAACCCTGGTCCTATACCCTCGTACAGTCCTATACCCTCGACCCTGGTCCTTTACCCTAGTCCTGGTCCTATACCCTCAACCCTGGTCCTATACCCTAGTACAGTCCTATACCCTCGACCCTGGACCTATAACCTAGTACTGGTCCTATATCCCTCGACCCTGGACCTATGCCCTAGTCCTGGTCCTATACCCTCAACCCTGGTCCTATGCCCTAGTACAGTCCTATATCCTCGACCCTGGTCCTTTACCCTAGTCCTGGTCCCATACCCTCGACCCTGGTCCTATACCCTCGACCCTGGTCCTATACCCTCGACCCTCGACCATGGTCCTCGACCCTCGACCCTGGTCCTATACCCTCCACCCTGGTCCTATACCCTCGACCCTGGTCCTATACCCTCGACCCTGGTCCTATACCTGCGACCCTGGTCCCATACCCTCGTCCCTGGACCTATCCCCTCGACCCTGGTCCTATACCCTCGACCCTGGACCTATACCCTCGACCCTGGTCCTATATCCTCGACCCTGGTCCTATACCCTCAACCCTCGACCCTGGTCCTATACCCGCGACCCTGGTCCTATACCCTCGACCCTGGTCCTATACCCTCGACCCTGGTCCTCGACCCTGGTCCTATACCCGCGACCCTGGTCCTATACCCGCGACCCTGGTCCTTTACCCTCGACCCTGGTCCTATACCCGCGACCCTGGTACTATACCCTCGACCCTGGTCCTATACCCTCAACCCTTGTCCTATACCCTCGACCCTGGTAGTTGTTGGTAAAAATGACTCCACCTAACAATCTAACATGGAACCTGTTCCCATTTTGGTTCCACCTGTGTTCGTCTTTCTTCAGATCTGCAGCACTGAAGGGGACATCGATGGTCTCCGAATCAGGGGAGGCAGTACTGAGCATTAACAACGAGATATTCTATCTAGGTAGAAGAGAGTTCATTAAAAGGTGGCCCTACCCTCAATGATGTGAGGCCCGATGATCTTGGTGACCGTTGTGTGTCCGGTTCCACCTTAAGAGCAGCAGCAGAGAGGAGTGGAGGGATGTCGTAGTCATTCAATGACTTACAAAACATATATTGCCCAGAGACACATACTGACAGACACAGTACACACCCGGCTGTGCTTCCTACTCCTCTGCTGGTTACAGAGAGAGGGCGATAGGAAAGCAGCCGTGTTTGATGACGTATATATATACACGTGCGGTTGTCAGTCGTTTGTTTGTTTGTTTACGTCTCCGACAGACCAACCTCCGTCTGTGAGGTTCTTGATCTCCTCCTCCTGGAGAATATGAACCTCACTCTCCAGAAACTTCTCAACGTTGGACACGTCTAATCATTGGACCTAAACATGGCAAAGTCATCACAGATCCTGTAGTTGTCTGTGCTAGACCAGAGGTTTTAAAATCTTTCCTCTGGGACCCCCCCCAGATGTTCTATGTATTTCAAATATTCCCAGAACTAGTACACTTGATTCAACTCGTCAACTAATTATCAAGCTCTTGATCAAAGATGGTGGATATATAGAAAACCTGTCCGTTTCGATCTGCTTATAAAACACTCGTTGATGTCTGCGCCCCTGCGGAGGTCTGTTTAAGAGATAACAGTTTGTAAGGACTGCATCTGCCAATTCTTAAAGTAGTTACAAGAAAACAAGAAACCCATTTTTGATGGATTGAAAGTAGTCCAACATCAAGCCAAACATTAGTGTTTGGGAACAGAAGAGGCTTCATCAACAGATGTCAGGCTTTAAACGTAATGTAGAACATACTCGTCGTGATGGATTACACGAACGTGTCGCATACAACATGCCTAGGCTACGTGCATGTATGTAAAGCTCCATCACCAGCTGATCAACATGTTACAAAGCTATATGGCCAATATTAGGCATTGATGCGTTTTTCCATTGGCAACCATGCAAAGGCTTTGCATTAAATATTGTTCAACTATTGATTTACTCATGCAGCTTACTGCCAAAATAGATGAAACACCGGAGGAAATGAGGGATATTGATATCATTATATTGTTAACATTCATTGTCTTCTATAGAATGTTAACTTCTTAGCGCTAGGGGTCAGATTTTTTATTTTAATTTTTTTAAATAACGTGCCCAACGTAAACGGACATTTTCTCTGGCCCAGATCGTAGAATATGCATATAGTTTACAGATTAGGATAGAAAACACTCCAAAGTTTCCAAAACTGTCAAAATATTGTCTGTGAGTATAACAATACCTATTCTGCAAGCGAAAACCTGAGAAAATGCAACCCGGGAGTGATATAAAAAATAAATAAATCTGTGTTCCCTGGCCCGTCTAACCACCATTTAAAGGGGTATCAACCAGATTCATTTTCCAATGGCTTCCTCAGGCTGTGACCAGGCTTTAGACATAGTTTCAGGCTTTTATTTTGAAAAACGAGCGAGTTTTTTCAAAAGTAGTCAGGTGTCCTCTGAATATTTCCTGCGCACGAGAGAGGGGCACCTCCCTCTCTATTATCGATTATGTTTGTTAAAAACAACCTGAGGATTGATTATAAAAAACATTTGACATGTTTCTACGACCATTACGGATACTTTTTGGAATTTGTCGAACGGAACACGGCTTTGATTTTCTGAACATAATGCGCAACCCAAATGGCATTTTTTTTGTGATAAAAGTCATATTTATTGAACAAAAATAACATTTGTTGTGTAACTGGGAGTCTCGTGAGTGGAAACATCCGAAGATTATCAAAGGTAAGCGATTAATTTCATTGCTTTTGTGACCAAGCTAACCAAGCTAATATAAGGCTAGCTGTTGTAGCATTGAAAGATACACTCACAAAAGCTTGGATTTCTTTCGCTGTAAAGTATAATTTCAAAATCTGACATGATAGGTGGATTAACAACAAGCTAAGCTGTGTTTCGGTATATTTCACTTGTGATTAAATGATTATAAATATTTTTTGTAAATTTTTTTTATCTGATACGTTTGGAAATTTTCATCTTCCGTTCAGGACCGGAACGAGGCTGTAGTTTTCTCAGCATAACGCGCAACCCAAATGGCATTTTTTTGTTATAAAAGTAACATTTATCGAACAAAAATAAAATGTATTGTGTAACTGGGAGTCTCGTGAGTGCAAACATCCGAAGATTATCTAAGGTAAGCGATTCATTTTATTGCTTTTCTGACTTTCGTGACCATGCTAATTTGGAGCTAGCTGTTGTAGCATTGAAAGCTACACTCACAAAAGCTTGGATTTCTTTCGCTGTAAAATATATTTTCAAAATCTGACACGATAGGTGGATTAACAACAAGCTAAACTGTGTTTTGGTACATTTCACTTGTGATTGCATGATTATAAATATTTTTAGTAATATTTTTGCATTTGGCGCCCTGCAATTCTAGCGGTTGTTTAGGAAAGGGATCCCGTAAAAGGGATCCGTAGCGGAGAGAAGTTAACTTCTTGAGCCTATGGGGGCGCCATTTCGACTTTGTAAAAATGAGTTCCCAAATTAAACTGCCTCGTACTCAATTCTTGCTCGTACAATATGCATATTATTATTACTATTGGATAGAAAACACTCTCTAGTTTCTAAAACTGTTTGAATTATTTTTCTGAGTGAAACAGAACTCATTCTGCAGCACATTTCCTGTCAGGGAGTGAGATTTCAGAAATTGAGGTCCCTGTTCTGAGGTCAGTTTATAAGTCCCCATGTAAGCCATCGGGCTACATGCACTGCATACGTCTTCCTCTAGATGTCAGTAAGCGGGGAGAATTTGAATGGAGTGGATTGCGCAATCTGGGACCTTATATAAGACCGTGGAACGGAAGTACCGTCCTTTTCAACGTTGCGCCTGGCGCAAGAAGACATCACAATGGCGTCCTGCAAACGCTTTCGTTTTAGTAGTTCTATATCTCCGGTCATGTTTTTATTCGTTATAGGTGTTAAAGACATCATAAGGTAGTTAATTTAAACCGACTTATAGCAGTTTATTGCGATTTTATGGGATTTCTTTGTCATGCGCTTTCACGAGTTGGACATGTCTCCAGTGGGTGGCTATCGTTAGCTGCTATTTCGACAGGAGAAGAGGACATCTTTCAACCCAAAGACGATTGTTCTGGAGAAAGGACACCTTGCCCAAGATTCTGATGGAAGCTCAGCTAATAGTAAGCAGTCTTTATGCTGTTAATTCGTACTTATGTTGACAAATGTAAAATAATAATTCCACCATGAATTATGGTGCGGTCTCGCTTTGGCGCACGCTGTATTGCGCAGTAACGTTAATTAAAAAAATCTAACACAGCGATTGCATTAACCTGTTTGGGCTGCAGGGGGCGTATTGAGTAGCCAGATAAAATGTGCCCATTTCAAACGGCCTCGTACTCAATTCTTGCTCGTACAATATGCATATTATTATTACTATTGGATAGAAAACACTCTCTAGTTTCTAAAACCGTTTGAATTATTTCTCTGAGTGAAACAGAAGTCATTCTGCAGCACACTTCCTGACCAGGAAGTGGAATGTCTGAAACCGAGGCTCTCTTCTACTCCCTGCCTATACATGGGCATGATACGTATTAGTATACGTGCACTTCATACACCTTCCCCTGGATGTCAAGAGGCGGTGAGAGAAGAAATTTCGTGTTTATCTTGGTCTGAGGTGGAATAACAGCTCTTTGTATGACGTGACCGTCCATTTTCTGTTTTCTGGAGCGCGCGAAAGGGACATGGATTTGCCTTCTGTTTAGCTGTCGTTATGGACGACTAATATCTCCGGCTATGATTTTATTTGACACATGTGACCATATCATCGTAAAGTATGTTTTTTCAATTTAGTTTCATCAGATTATTGAAAAATTTTCGGGAGTTTTGCCGTGTTCCGTTCTCTTCCGTTTGTTGACTTGGAGAGCTTTGTGCCACTTGGCAAGTGTGCGTGCTAAATCGAGAGGGAAAATGAACGTTCTGAATCCAAACAACGACTGTTCTTGACAAAGGACACCTTGTCCAACATTCTGACGGAAGATCACCAAAAGTAAGAAACATTTTATGATGCTAATTCATATATCTGTCGTGCATGTGAATTAGTCGTGGGCGCCCAACTTTGGGGTACTCAGCTATACCGAAGCTGGATGTTATTTTTTAGAATTCTAACACTGCGATTTCATTAAGAACTAATGGATCTATCATTTCCTATACAACATGTATTTTTTTGTTATGTTTATGAATAGCTATTTGGTCAGAATATGTGTGTCAGAAAACGTGTCAGAAAAATATCGTTGCTGTTTAGACGTTGTGGGAAAAAGATGCTACGTTAGCACAATGTGTAACCACTGATTTCAGCTCTAAATATGCACCTTTTCGAACAAAACATAAGTGTATGTATAACTTGATGTTATAGGACTGTCATCTGATGAAGAAAATCAAGGTTAGTCAAAAATCATATATCTTTTGCTTGTTTGTTACGATCGCTAACTTTTGCTAATGGGAAATTGCTTGTGTTTTTGGCTATTGTGGTACGCTAATATAACGCTCTATTGTGTTTTCGCTGTAAAACACTTGATAAATCGGAAATATTGTCTGGAATCACAAGATGCCTGTCTTTCAATTGCTGTACACTATGTATTTTTCAGAAATGTTTTATGATGAGTAATTAGGTATTTGACGTTGGTGTCTGTAAATATTATGGCTGCTTTCGGTGCAATTTCTGATTGTAGCTGCAATGTAAACTATGATTTATACCTGAAATATGCACATTTTTCTAACAAAACATATGCTATACAATAAATATGTTATCAGACTGTCATCCGATGAAGTTGTTTCTTGGTTAGTGGCTATTTATATCTTTATTTGGTCGAATTTGTGATAGCTACTGATGGAGTAAAAAACTGTTGGAGTAAAAAAAGTGGTGTCTTTTGCTAACGTGGTTAGCTAATAGATTTACATATTGTGTCTTCCCTGTAAAACATTTTACAAATCGGACATGTTGGCTGGATTCACAAGATGTGTACCTTTCATATGCTGTATTGGACTTGTTAATGTGTGAAAGTTAAATATTTGAAAAAATATATCTTTTGAATTTCGCGCCCTGCACTTTGAGCTGGCTGTTGTCATAAGTGTACCGACGTCGGGCTGCAGCCATAAGAAGTTAAGAACTAATTTATCTTTCATTTGCTGTCCAACTTGTATTTTTTAGTCAAGTTTATGAATAGTTTTCGATTAGAATAGGTGCCTCTCCAAGATGGCGCCGGACAGATTGCTTGAGGTTTTGGACACTATTCTCATTGTATAAGCACGATTTGTGCCGCTAAATATGCACATTTTCGAACAAACTCTATATGCATTGTGTAATATGATGTTATAGGACTGTCATCTGAAGAATTCTGAGAAGGTTAGTGAAAAAAGTAATATATTTTGGTGGTTTATACGTTATCGCTATTTTTGCCTTGAATCAATGCTGTTGTGAAGTTTGCTATTGTGGTAAGCTAATATAACGCTATATTGTGTTTTCGCTGTAAAACACTTAGAAAATCTGAAATATTGGCTGGATTCACAAGATCTGTGTCTTTCATTTGCTGTACGCTGTGTATTTTTAAGAAATGTTTTATGATGAGTAATTAGCTAATACACGATGGTCTCTGTAGTTATTCTAGTCGCTTTGGTGAGAGTTGTGATGGTGGCTGCAATGGTAAACTATGATTTATACCTGAAATATGCACATTTTTCTAACAAAACATATGCTATACAATAAATATGTTATCAGACTGTCATCTGATGAAGTTGTTTCTTGGTTAGTGGCTATTTATATCTTTATTTGGTCAAATTTGTGATAGCTACTGATGGAGTAAAAAAATGGTGGAGTAAAAAAGTGGTGTCTTTTGCTAACGTGGTTAGCTAATAGATTTACATATTGTGTCTTCCCTGTAAAACATTTTAAAAATCAGAAATGATGGCTGGATTCACAAGATGTGTATCTTTCATTTGGTGTCTTGGACTTGTGATTTCATGAACATTTTATTATATGATATCCCTGTGGCTTTAGGCTAGGCTATGCTAGTCAGCTTTTTTGATGGGGGGGATCCCGGATCCGGGTTTGGGAGGTGTTAGAGTAACGTACACTGATGTCTATAGAATGTTAACGTACATTGACGTCTATATCTTATACTGTTAAAAGACATCCATATTTTGATACAGATTCCGTATCTTAATTTGAGCCAGTTTGCTACAGCAGGAAAATAAAGGTGCAGGAACAGGAAATGTAAATTGTTATGTGCATTATAATTAATGGACAATTTGTGTAGGGCCTGACACATTTTTTAGTTAGGGAAAATCAAGTCTGAAATTTTAAAGTTGAAACTACAAATGTTAGAAGCGTTTTTAAACCTCCAATACACCAACTTTGAACAGCAGGATGATCAAATTAAGAAACGGCATCTGTATACATTTGATATAAATAAATATAAAACCATTGATATAAATATAACACTATGGATACATTATTGAAGTACTACATCTGAAGGATTAAAGTGGCAAATCTTTACTGACCTTCTTCAAGCATCTTGTTGATGTCTCCTTCAGTCTCCAGCCTTCCATCTGAGGAACCACGGTGAGCTGTGTGAGAGGATAGAGAGGAATTATTTATGTCTTCTACTCTAATCTAACTCAACCCAGCAGCAGGTCAATGTAATATTAACATTACAACTATCCTCAGCGTGACGTCAGAGCTAACTCAACCCGGCAACAGGTCAATGTAATATTACCATTACAACTATCCTCAACAAGTCAATGTAATATTAACATTACAACTATCCTCAACAAGTCAATGTAATATTACCATTACAACTATCCTCAACAGGTCAATGTAACATTACCATTACAACTATCCTCAACAAGTCAATGTAATATTACCATTACAACTATCCTCAACAAGTCAATGTAATATTAACATTACAACTATCCTCAACAGGTCAATGTAATATTACCATTACAACTATCCTCAACAAGTCAATGTAATATTAACATTACCATTACAACTATCCTCAACAAGTCAATGTAATATTACCATTACAACTATCCTCAACAAGTCAATGTAATATTAACATTACAACTATCCTCAACGTGACGTCAGAGAGCTGTGATTCCCAAACTTTTGTTTTCTTCTTATTCCAATGCTATCCTGATCCACACATTGACCAACCATCAGCCTTTTGCTGTGAGCCAATGTTCCACATCAACCATTTTGGAAACATGGGAACTTACTCTCAATAACTCTGGTGACCTTTGTGATGGAAGGCAGTCCTTCGATGACCCTGGTAACCTTGGTGATAGCGGGTTCTCCCTCGATTACCCTTTTCACCTTGTTGAGGGTAGGCTCACCCTCGACGACTCTTGTAACCTTGGTGATTGTGGGTTCGCCCTTGACAACTCTGGTAACCTTGGTGATAGCGGGTTCGCCCTTGATGACTCTGGTAACCTTGGTGATAGCGGGTTTGCCCTCGATGACCCTGGTAACCTTGGTGATAGCAGGTTCGCCCTCGATGACCCTCGTAACCTTGGTGATAGCGGGTTCGCCCTCGATGACCCTCGTAACCTTGGTGATAGCGGGTTTGCCCTCGATGACCCTGGTAACCTTGGTGATAGTGGGTTCGCCCTCGATGACCCTGGTAACCTTGGTGATAGTGGGTTCGCCCTCGATGACCCTCGTAACCTTGGTGAAGGTCGGCTCTCCTGTGATGACTCTGGTCACCTTGGTGATTTCAGGCACTGGAGAGGAAGAAATATTGTTTAAATCCTCAAGCATCTCTGCGGGTCTATAACCTCAGCAAAGATACATTGGAAATGTGAGAAATGTACTGATTAAAAACCAACTATTTATCACTTCAAAAGGTTGATAAAGAAACGGTATGAGTGAGAACCCACTGCTACCCATGTGAACCCATTAGAAGCCTTTATTCTTCTTCTTTTATCTAACCGCACGAATCCCGCATTGTTACTTCAACTAGCCTTCAATCAGCTGTGGACTACCACCCTTCTGGAGTGAAGAGGCACTATTTTATATCCCTGTTGATATTCAGTGCTGCAGCATGAGGCAGTTATTAGAGTCTTGAACAGCTGAAGACTGACAGATCTGAGCTGGCATCAACGACTCTGATGTTCCCGTTCCCTCCACCCCGCAACCCACTACCCCTTATGTCTACCCCTCATGTCTACCCATGTACCAACAGGCACACGTAACTAATAAGGACCAGCACCTATTATAAAAACAGTTATATTTGCGCCTGTAAACCCTGGTATAATCACTGACACAATAAAGAGAAGGACAACCCACAGAGATAGCTGGAATCAGAACACAATATAGAGAAGGACAACCCACAGAGATAGCTGGAATCAGAACACAATATAGAGAAGGACAACCCACAGAGATAGCTGGAATCAGATACACAATATAGAGAAGGACAGAGAAGGACAACCCACAGAGATAGCTGGAATCAGATACACAATATAGAGAAGGACAGAGAAGGACAACCCACATAGATAGCTGGAATCAGATACACAATATAGAGAAGGACAACCCACATAGATAGCTGGAATCAGATACACAATATAGAGAAGGACAACCCACAGAGATAGCTGGAATCAGATACACAATATAGAGAAGGACAGAGAAGGACAACCCACATAGATAGCTGGAATCAGATACACAATAAAGAGAAGGACAGAGAAGGACAACCCACAGAGATAGCTGGAATCAGTTACACAATATAGAGAAGGACAACCCACAGAGATAGCTGGACTCAGATACACAATAAAGAGAAGGACAACCCACAGAGATAGCTGGAATCAGAACACAATATAGACAAGGACAACCCACAGAGATAGCTGCAATCAGATACACAATAAAGAGAAGGACAACCCACAGAGATAGCTGGAATCAGATACATAGACCTCTACAAACCTCAGCTGTCTGAACAGCTCTAAACCAGATAGAAAACCACAGAGTTCTCTGAGTGCATTTGAAATAAGTACATGTAGTTTAAACACTAACAGCGTGGTCACCAAACCACCTGTGGTAAAACACGCCCTCTTCTTTGGGTTCTGATGGGGTACGATAGATGAACTAATCTCATGAAGCATTTCTAAGTTATATTCTTCAGGAATCAATAGGTACACTTTATATCATTATTTTAATATTCCAAAAATGGATGCAGCAATTGCAGATTGCCCCTTTAACTGGAGGCAGACAGTCCCGCTTACTTCCCAAATAGCCTGCACCAAACTACGTATCCACTCATTGCTGTTTCCTAATACAGCGAGCCAGGCTCACCTTGGATTGTGCTCAGACCCAAAAGGACAGATACTGGCCTGGACTCTCCTTCTCTACTAACGATACAGTGACAGCTCAATTACCTCATCAACAAGAGACCAATTACCTCATCAACAAGAGACCAATTAGGCTACCTTATCAACAAGAGGTCAATATTCCACATGGGAGGGACATAGGTCAATATTCCACATGGGAGGGACAGAGGTCAATATTCCACATGAGAGGGACAGAGGTCAATATTCCACATGAGAGGGACAGAGGTCAATATTCCACATGAGAGGGACAGAGGTGAATATTCCACATGAGAGGGACAGAGGTCAATATTCCACATGGGAGGGACAGAGGTCAATATTCCACATGGAAGATAGGGAGGGACAGAGATCAATATTCCACATGAGAGGGACAGAGGTCAATATTCCACATGGGAGGGACAGAGGTCAATATTCCACATGGAAGATAGGGAGGGACAGAGATCAATATTCCACATGAGAGGGACAGAGGTCAATATTCCACATGGGAGGGACAGAGGTCAATATTCCACATGAGAGGGACAGAGGTGAATATTCCACATGAGAGGGACAGAGGTCAATATCCCACATGAGAGGGACAGAGGTCAATATTCCACATGGAAGATAGAAAGGGACGGAGGTCAACGTTCCACATAGAAGGTAAACAACTGGATCAGCCTCTGTCTATCAGAACAACCGCTGTCCGACACTTGAGCCACTACGCCAAGAGATCCCGAACCCCTTGACGAAGTTGCCCGGTTGCTACAGTAACGTGCAAGGCTGCCGTGGGCCGTGTGACACTGCTGAACACATCCAACATAAACAACTAGAGGAGTCAATGTATTCATTACATTGACAAAAAACATCTGTTTACCTGAATCCACGTGTGATTCCGCTTGGACCTGAGTTGTCGTGGTGATTGTCCTCTCTGCAAAACAAACGAACACAAGCTGGCGTTACGTCGATGTTGAGAACAATCGACGATGATGAAGACGGTAACGATGAACTTACTGATGAAGGTGAGGGGGATTTTGGTGTAGGAGAATCCAGAGACGTACTAAAACACAAACAACAAATGGGAGGTTGGGGGTAAGACAGAAATTAAATATGCAAGCACGCACGCACGCACACACACACACACACACACACACACACACACACACACACGCACACACACACACACACACACACACACACACACACACACACACACACACACACACACACACACACACACACACACACACACACACACACACACACACACACACACACACAGCTGCGCTACCTTGAACTGGATGTGCTTGATGAGTTTCTTCAGCAGCTCCAGCAGAGACTCACGACCCACAGGCAGGTCTGGAGATCACAGATATATGGTTACACACACACACACACACACACACACACACACACACACACACACACACACACACACACACACACACACACACACACACACACACAAAGGTAACTCACCCCCGGGGTAAAGGATGTTCTTCACTACGTGAACCACTCCGTTGGTGGCCATCAGATCAATGTCCGGCACGTCCAGCGAGTTCACGTGGATGGACTTGTTCACCTGTCGTAAAACACAGTCATAACCGTGTTATAACTAATGCCTTAACTACAGGATTATGTCCTCCCGGGTGGCGCAGTGGTCTAGGGCACTGCATCGCAGTGCTAGCTGCGCCACCAGAGTCTCTGGGTTCACGCCCAGGCTCTGTCACAACCGGCCGCAACCGGGAGGTCCGTGGGGCGACGCACAATTGGCATAGCGTCGTCGTGGTTATGGAGGGTTTGGCCGGTAGGGATATCCTTGTCTCAGTATGTAAAATGTAATAAAATGTATGCACTCTACTGTAAGTCGCTCTGGATAAGAGCGTCTGCTAAATGACTAAAATGTAAAAAATGTGAATGTAATTATCAATACTAGACATGACGGACTTGTTCACCTGTCATAACCGTGTTATAACTAATGCCTTAACTACAGGATTATCAATAGTAGACATGATGGACGTGTTCACCTGTCATAACAGCTTAACTAACAGTGTGTTGGAAAACCATTACTAATTGCACTATGTTGTCCTTGATCAAGTTGTCATTGATCAAGTTGTCATTGATCACGTTGTCATTGATCACGTTGTCATGGATCAAGTTGTCATTGATCACATTGTCATTGATCAAGTTGTCATTGATCAAGTTGTCATTGATCAAGTTTCAATTGGGAGATGTAACAGCAACAATGATGTATGATGATAACAGACAGCACCTACTGATAATTACACTGTATGATGATAACAGACAGCACCTACTGATAATTACACTGTATGATGATGATGACAGACAGCAGCTACTGATAATTACACTGTATGATGATAACAGACAGCACCTACTGATAATTACACTGTATGATGATAACAGACAGCACCTACTGATAATTACACTGTATGATGATAACAGCAGTGGACACACAGTCAAAAGGATTCCCTTTCTAATAACATCAGGACAAAATGATTCCTTTACTAATAACATCAGGACATAATTATTCTGTCCACCAGGGACAGTTTCTGTATGACATAATTTGCATTCTGTGTATATGTAATTCTGTGTGATTAGTTAGGTATTTAGTAAATAAATAATTAAACCCAATTTTGTATTGCTGATTCAACTTGTTAGCCAGGGTTCGTGAAGATAACCAAGAATTTACAACTTTCAGATGAGACTGAAATAAGGTGACGATTAATATTGA
Source organism: Salvelinus fontinalis (assembly GCF_029448725.1). Lineage (NCBI taxonomy): Eukaryota > Metazoa > Chordata > Actinopteri > Salmoniformes > Salmonidae > Salvelinus > Salvelinus fontinalis. Next base: position 101,495 of record NC_074677.1, read on the forward strand.
CTGCTATTGATGTGAAATGTTACTAGGTCTTTAAGAGTTTATTCGGAAGATAAAAGCTCTATAAACACTCTTTCGTGGTGCCCCGACTCTCTAGTTAATTTCATTTACATGATGAGCTCAATCAGGTAATATTAATTACAGAGAAAGGATTTTATAGAATAGCATGTCATATCACTTAATCCGGCATAGCCAAAGACATGACAGATGTTTGTGTGTGTTTGCTTGTGTGTGTGTTAAAGAAACATCTGAATTAACTGTCTCCTAAGAGTCGATATTAAAAGGTTAAAAGTGAAGACATGACGGGGTGAAACTTTCACAGATCGCAGTTCCAGGTGGAGATTTCCAGATGGCATGTAACTCCCATTGTTGGAGGTTTTGGAACTGTAACTTTCCGTGCCGCCAGAGAAACTAACTTCCTGTAATTTAACTGTCGCCGTGTGTCTTTGGGGACGGAGATGTCCTGTCAGAGACAGAACAGTTTCTCTCCTATCATGGGTCTCGACTTTGAGTGTCTCTCTCTCTCTAACCTCTAATTTGAGCCACTTTCTCTAACCCTGTGAAAACGCACTCCCCATGAAGACACACACACACACAAGCACACACACACACAAGCACACACACACACAAGCACACACACACATATTTTCGTCTCAGTGTATGTAAGATCACTTCTTACTTCCTGTCTGTCTTCACGTCCTCATTTAGACAATAGCCAATAATCTCCTCCCATTACAGCTATTTCCTTTAAAAAAAAAATTGTTCTGCCTCTGAACAAGGCAGTTAACCCACTGTTTCCCGGTAAGCCGTCATTGAAAATAATAATTTGTTCATAACTGACTTGCCTAGTTAAATAAAGCTAAAATAAAAGTAAAATTAAAATTAAAAAAATATTTTTAAAAATCTGTTCCTTCAGAGCCTGTATCTGTGGAATTCAGTCAAAACGAATAGCATCTGGCTTTCTGACGATGTCATCTCCTCTCTTTCCACTTCCTATCCCTCTTTTCCCACTTTTCCTAACCTCTCTCTCCCTCTCTCATCGCTCTTAGACCCTCTGAACTCTTACTCCTCTCAACCTTCTTCCTCTCCTCAACTCTTCCTCACCTTTCTCACCCTTCTCTATACTCCCCTCTTCTCATTCCCCCTCTCAGATCTCACCCCTTCGCGACTCCTCCACCCACTTCCCAGCTCCTCCCTCCCTCCTGCACCCTTTTCCCCTTGTCCATGTTACTTAGCTCTCCTCAACTGTAACCCTCTCCTCTCCTCCCTCCCTCCCTCCCTCCCTCCCTCCCTCCCTCCCTCCCTCCCTCCCTCCCTCCCTGCATGTCTGGGACAAGGTTATTAGACAATGCCTTGTTCCTGAGTTTCTGAACTTCCTCCATGCATTAAGGAAGGCTTTTCTGAGACTGTCCAGACTGATACAGACAGGAAAAGGGCTATCTGTGTTGTGGATAAAAATTAAGGGAGGAGGGAGGGGGGAGGGTGGAGTGAAAAACTGTGGGGAGATAAAGAGAGAGAGACAGAGAGAGAGAGAGAGAGACAGAGAGAGAGAGACAGAGAGAGAGACAGAGACAGAGAGAGAGAGAGAGAGAGAGGTGGAGAGTCCTGACCATTTGACCTAACATCTTATGGTAACTAGCTCTATGATACTGACAAAACTGTTAGCCTAAGTCATTCATTATATGTACAGTGCCTTCGGAAAGTATTCAGACCCCTTCCCTTTTTCCACATTTTGGTATGAAACAGCCTTATTCTAAAATGGATTAAACAAAAAATAATCCTCATCAATCTACACACAATACCCCATAATGACAAAGAAAAAACAGGTTTTTAGAAATGTATAAAAAAACAAAACAGAAATACCTTATTTACATAAGTATGTTTCTACAACGTGATTGGAGTACACACCTGTGGTAAATTCAATTGATTGGACATGATTTGGAAAGGCACACACCTGTCTATATAAGGTCCCACAGTTGACAGTGCATGTCAGAGCAAAAACCAAGCCATGAGGTTGAAGGAATTGTCCGTAGAGCTCCGAGACAGGATTGTGTCGAGGCACAGATCGGGTGAAAGGTACCAAAACATTTCTGTAGCATTGAAGGTCCCCAACAACACGGTGACCTCCATCATTCTTAAATGGAAGACGTTTGGAACCACCAAGAACTGAGCAATCGGGGGGGGAAGGGCCTTGGTCAGGGAGGTGACCAAGAACCTAATGGTCTTACTAATGGTCACTCTGACAAAGCTCCAGAGTTTCTCTGTGGAGATGGGAGAACCTTCCAGAAGGACAACCATCTCTGCAGCACTCCACATATCAGGCCTTTACGGTAGAGTGGCTAGACGGAAGCCACTCCTCAGTAAAAGCCACATGACACCACTTAGAGTTTGCCAAAATGCTCCTAAAGGACTCTCAGACCATGAGCAACAAGATTCTCTGGTCTGATGAAACAAAGATTGAACTCTTTGTCCTGAATGCCAAGAGTCACGTCTGGAGGAAACCTGGCACCATCCCAACGGTGAAGCATGGTGGTGGCAGCATCATGCTGTGGGGATGTTTTTCATCGGCAAGGACTGGGAGACTAGTCAGGATCGAGGGTAAGATTAACAGAGCAAAGGACATAGAGATCCTTGATGAAAACCTGCTCCAGAGCGCTCAGGGCCTCAGGCTGGGGTGAAGGTTCACCTTCCAACAGGACAGCCAGCCTAAGCACACAGTCAAGACAACGCAGGAGTGGCTTCGGGACAAGTCTCTGAATGTCCTTGAGTGGCCCAGACAGAGCCCGGACTTGAACCCGATCAAATATCTCTGGATAGACCTGAAAATAGCTGTGCAGCGATGCTCCCCATCCAACATGACAGAGCTTGAGAGGATCTGCAGAGAAGAATGGGAGAAACTCCCCAAATACAAGTGTGCCAAGCTTGTAGCGCCATGCCCAAGAAGACTGAAAGCTGTAACAGCTGCCAAAGGTGCTACAACAAAGTACTGAGTAAAAGATCTGATTATTTATGTAAATGTGATATTTTTTTAATGTAATTTTTTTAATACATTTTCAAACAATTCTATAAACCTGTTTTCACTTTGTCATTATGGGGTATTGTGTGTAGATGGATGAGGGAAACAAACAGTTGAATCGATTTTAGAATGAGGCTGTAACAGTAACAAAATGCATAAAAAGTCAAGGGGTCTGAATACTTTCCGAATGCACTGAATGAGCTCATGTAAGTCTTGTTACTGTAACCCTTGTCTACTGGTAGTGAAGGGTGTTTCCCCAGGATAATGATGTAATTGCAGACAGTAATGATAGGAAATGCTCCCTACTAAGTTTCCGTCTGCTCTGCCTCTGGGACTACCTCAGAGCAGTGTTGTTTTCGAGTACCTAAATCAAGTCTGAGTCAAGACCAAGACCGGGAGGGGGGGGGGGGGGGGGGGGGGGGGGGGGGGTGAGGCTGAGTCAAGACAGAGTCAAGGGGTCCAAGACCGGGGGGGGGGATGGGGTTGAGACTGAGTCAAGACGGAGACAAGGGGTCCAAGACCAGGGGGTTCAAGACTGGGGGGGGGAGGGGTGAGACTGAGTCAAGACGGAGACAAGGGGTCCAAGACCAGGGGGTTCAAGACTGGGGGGGGGGGGGGGTGAGACTGAGTCAAGACGGAGACAAGGGGTCCAAGACCAAGACCAGGGGGTTCAAGACTGGGGGGGGGAGGGGTGAGACTGAGTCAAGACAGAGACAAGGGGCCCAAGAACGGGGGGGGGGGGTTGGGGGGGGTTGAGACTGAGTCAAGACGGAGACAAGGGGTCCAAGACCGGGGGGGGGGGAGGGGGAGTTGAGACTGAGTCAAGACGGAGACAAGAGGTCCAAGACTGGGGGGGAGGGGTGAGACTGAATCAAGACGGAGACAAGGGGTCCAAGACTGGGGGGGAGGGGTGAGACTGAATCAAGACGGAGACAAGGGGTCCAAGACCGGGGGGGGGGGGTTGAGACTGAATCAAGACGGAGACAAGGGGTCCAAGACCGGGGGGGGGAGGTTGAGACTGAGTCAAGACGGAGACAAGGGGTCCAAGACTGGGGGGGAGGGGTGAGACTGAGTCAAGACGGAGACAAGGGGTCCAAGACCGGGGGGGGGGGGGGGGGGGGTTGAGACTGAATCAAGACAGAGACAAGGGGTCCAAGACTGGGGGGGGGGGGGGGGGGTTGAGACTGAGTCAAGACGGAGACAAGGGGTCCAAGACTGGGGGGGGGGGGGGGGGGGGTTGAGACTGAATCAAGACGGAGACAAGGGGTCCAAGACTGGGGGGGAGGGGTGAGACTGAATCAAGACGGAGACAAGGGGTCCAAGACTGGGGGGGAGGGGTGAGACTGAATCAAGACGGAGACAAGGGGTCCAAGACCGAGGGGGGGGGGGGGTTGAGACTGAGTCAAGACGGAGACAAGGGGTCCAAGACTGGGGGGGGGGGGGTTGAGACTGAATCAAGACGGAGACAAGGGGTCCAAGACCGAGGGGGGGGGGGTTGAGACTGAGTCAAGACGGAGACAAGGGGTCCAAGACTGGGGGGGAGGGGTGAGACTGAATCAAGACGGAGACAAGGGGTCCAAGACTGGGGGGGAGGGGTGAGACTGAATCAAGACGGAGACAAGGGGTCCAAGACCGAGTCAGGAACGACACCAGAAGAATGCGAGTCCAATTCGAGACCACGATTGTCATTTTGTGAAATCATCACCATAATAACAGTCCAAAATGTATTTCTGTGTTCATATTTCAGAACCACATACCGATTCTTTAGACATTCAGAATAGTGAGAAAATGCTGCTGGGGTAAAATAGATCCACTCTACAAATGATTACTAACCCAAACACAGTGGGGAACAATGGGCCGTCTACACCTTCAGAGAAGGGCTAAGGATTTATTAAAAATAATGATTATAATAATATAATAATAATGATCATTAAATTATTATTTTTTAATGATGTTCTGATTTAATCTCCTCAGTTTTTTGTTGGAAAGGAAAGTGTTAATATCCAATCAGGATTTTTCTTTGCTGGTCTCTGGGGAGATACATCTAGCATGCTAATGTAGGTCAGTTGGTTGAGCATGGGGTTTACAACGCCAAACTAGTGGGTTCGATTCTCAGGTCCATCTGTATGTAAATGACTGTAAAGTGCTTTCAATAAATGTGATCTGCTATATTCCATATGTTGTTGTATTTAAACCCCATGACGCACTTTGAGACTCCTGAACGTTTAAAGTAGCATTTACTCTAATAATAAGTATCTTTACACATAGCTTTCCAGTTTGCGGTGTTACAGATTGGTAACATTGGGATATAGAATGCTCAGTGGCACTTTCTCAATCTGTTTTGCTAACTCCTTCGTCCTCTCCCTGCCTTCTATTGAAAAAGGTCAAAGGTGATAGAGGAGAGGCAGTGAGGACAGAGATCGTGGATGTGTGCATGTTTAAAATGAGACGGTCTTTCTCCATTGTGCACTTCATCATTTCAAGGGGTGTAATCCCAAAAAGAAATGTGTAAAATGATAAAAAAAAAAAAAAAACTAATTTAGCTAGTCATCTCCAACAAAACCACAGCTGATTCAAAGAGAGTGTGGCAGATATCCAAACAGGTCCGTGATGGACTCAAGTAGGATACATTAATATGGCTAACGAATGGCCAACGAAATGGCTAACGAAATCACTTATCTGCTTCCTGGTCACAGAGCAGACAGAACAGAGGAGAGAGGACGATGTTTTGCCCAAATGAGAATCTCTCATATGTTAGAGAGAGGTTAGAGAGAGATTAGAGAGAGATTAGAGAGAGGTTAGAGAGTGGTTAGAGAGAGATTAGAGAGAGGTTAGAGAGAGGTTAGAGAGTGGTTAGAGAGAGATTAGAGAGAGGTTAGAGAAAGATTAGAGAGAGATTAGAGAGAGATTAGAGAGAGATTAGAGAGAGGTTAGAGAGAGATTAGAGAGAGATTAGAGAGGTTAGAGAATGGTTAGAGAGAGATTAGAGAGTGGTTAGAGAGAGGTTAGAGAGTGGTTAGAGAGAGATTAGAGAGAGGTTAGAGAGAGATTAGAGAGAGGTTAGAGAGAGATTAGAGAGAGATTAGAGAGGTTAGAGAATGGTTAGAGAGAGGTTAGAGAGTGGTTAGAGAGAGGTTAGAGAGAGGTTAGAGAGAGATTAGAGAGAGGTTAGAGAGATTAGAGAGAGGTTAGAGAGAGATTAGAGAGAGGTTAGAGAGAGATTAGAGAGAGATTAGAGAGAGGTTAGAGAGTGGTTAGAGAGAGATTAGAGAGAGGTTAGAGAGAGATTAGAGAGAGATTAGAGAGAGGTTAGAGAGATTAGAGAGAGGTTAGAGAGAGATTAGAGAGAGGTTAGAGAGAGATTAGAGAGAGATTAGAGAGAGGTTAGAGAGTGGTTAGAGAGAGATTAGAGAGAGATTAGAGAGAGGTTAGAGAGAGATTAGAGAGAGGTTAGAGAGTGGTTAGAGAGAGGTTAGAGAGAGGTTAGAGAGAGATTAGAGAGAGGTTAGAGAGAGATTAGAGAGAGATTAGAGAGAGGTTAGAGAGATTAGAGAGAGAATTGAGAGTGGTTAGAGAGAGGTTAGAGAGAGGTTAGAGAATGGTTAGAGAGAGGTTAGAGAATGGTTAGAGAGAGGTTAGAGAGATTAGAGAGAGGTTAGAAAGTGGTTAGAGAGAGGTTAGAGAGAGGTTAGAGAGAGATTAGAGAGATTAGAGAGAGATTAGAGAGAGGTTAGAGAGATTAGAGAGAGGTTAGAGAGAGATTAGAGAGAGGTTAGAGAGTGGTTAGAGAGTGGTTAGAGAGAGGTTAGAGAGATTAGAGAGAGATTATAGAGAGGTTAGATAATGGTTAGAGAGAGGTGAGAGAGAGGTTAGAGAGAGGTTAGAGAGATTAGAGAGAGGTTAGAGAGAGGTTAGAGAGAGGTTAGAGAGATTAGAGAGATTAGAGAGAGATTAGAGAGAGGTTAGAGAGATTAGAGAGAGGTTAGAGAATGGTTAGAGAGAGGTTAGAGAGAGGTTAGAGAATGGTTAGAGAGAGGTTAGAGAATGGTTAGAGAGAGGTTAGAGAGATTAGAGAGAGGTTAGAGAGTGGTTAGAGAGAGGTTAGAGAGAGGTTAGAGAGAGATTAGAGAGATTAGAGAGAGATTAGAGAGAGGTTAGAGAGATTAGAGAGAGGTTAGAGAGTGGTTAGAGAGAGGTTAGAGAGAGGTTAGAGAGAGATTAGAGAGAGGTTAGAGAGAGATTAGAGAGAGATTAGAGAGAGGTTAGAGAGATTAGAGAGAGAATTGAGAGTGGTTAGAGAGAGGTTAGAGAGAGGTTAGAGAGAGATTAGAGAGAGGTTAGAGAGTGGTTAGAGAGTGGTTAGAGAGAGGTTAGAGAGATTAGAGAGAGATTATAGAGAGGTTAGATAATGGTTAGAGAGAGGTTAGAGAGAGGTTAGAGAATGGTTAGAGAGAGGTTAGAGAGAGGTTAGAGAGATTAGAGAGAGGTTAGAGAGAGGTTAGAGAGAGGTTAGAGAGAGGTTAGATAATGGTTAGAGAGTGGTTAGAGAGAGGTTAGAGAGATTAGAGAGATGTTAGAGAGAGGTTAGAGAGTGGTTAGAGAGAGGTTAGAGAGAGGTTAGAGAGTGGTTAGAGAGAGGTTAGAGAGAGGTTAGAGAGAGGTTAGAGAGTGGTTAGATAATGGTTAGAGAGAGGTTAGAGAGAGGTTAGAGAGAGGTTAGAGAGAGGTTAGATAATGGTTAGAGAGAGGTTAGAGAGTGGTTAGAGAGAGGTTAGAGAGATTAGAGAGAGATTATAGAGAGGTTAGATAATGGTTAGAGAGAGGTTAGAGAGAGGTTAGAGAGTGGTTAGATAATGGTTAGAGAGAGGTTAGAGAGAGGTTAGAGAGAGGTTAGAGAGAGGTTAGATAATGGTTAGAGAGAGGTTAGAGATATGTAAGAGATGTTAGAGAGATGTTAGAGAGTGGTTAGAGAGAGGTTAGAGAGTGGTTAGAGAGAGGTTAGAGAGTGGTTAGAGAGTGGTTAGAGAGAGGTTAGAGAGAGGTTAGAGAGTGGTTAGAGAGAGGTTAGAGAGTGGTTAGAGAGTGGTTAGAGAGAGGTTAGAGAGAGGTTAGAGAGAGGTTAGAGAGTGGTTAGAGAGAGGTTAGAGAGTGGTTAGAGAGTGGTTAGAGAGTGGTTAGAGAGAGGTTAGAGAGTGGTTAGAGAGTGGTTAGAGAGAGGTTAGAGAGAGGTTAGAGAGAGGTTAGAGAGTGGTTAGAGAGAGGTTAGAGAGTGGGTAATGGTGTACTGTACATAAAGACAGCGAATCAAATAATCACAGACATTGTGACTGTATTCAGAAAAACAAAACTGTTTGTTCTGAAAGGTTTAGAAAATTTCAGCAGCAGCAGTAGTAATGAGAGTGGTTTAGTGGTACGTACAGACAGACAGCAGCAGTAGTAATGAGAATGGTTTAGTGTACGTACAGCCAGCAGCAGTAGTAATGAGAATGGTTTAGTGTACGTACAGACAGCAGCAGTAGTAATGAGAATGGTTTAGTGTACGTACAGACAGCAGCAGCAGTAGTAATGAGAATGGTTTAGTGGTACGTACAGACAGCAGCAGTAGTAATGAGAATGGTTTAGTGGTACAGACAGCAGCAGTAGTAATGAGAATGGTTTAGTGGTACAGACAGCAGCAGTAGTAATGAGAATGGTTTAGTGGTACGTACAGACAGCAGCAGTAGTAATGAGAATGGTTTAGTGGTACGTACAGACAGCAGCGGCAGTAATGAGAATGGTTTAGTGTACGTACAGACAGCAGCAGTAGTAGTAATGAGAATGGTTTAGTGTACGTACAGACAGCAGCAGCGATAGTAATGAGAATGGTTTAGTGGTACGTACAGACAGCAGCAGTAGTAGAATGGTTTAGTGGTACGTACAGACAGCAGCAGTAGTAATGAGAATGGTTTAGTGGTACATACAGACAGCAGCAGTAGTAATGAGAATGGTTTAGTGGTACGTACAGACAGCAGCAGCAGTAGTAATGAGAATGGTTTAGTGGTACATACAGACAGCAGCGGTAGTAATGAGAATGGTTTAGAGGTACATACAGACAGCAGCAGTAGTAATGAGAATGGTTTAGTGGTACGTACAGACAGCAGCAGCAGTAGTAATGAGAATGGTTTAGTGGTACATACAGACAGCAGCAGTAGTAATGAGAATGGTTTAGTGGTACATACAGACAGCAGCAGTAGTAGTAGAATGGTTTAGTGGTACGTACAGACAGCAGCAGCAGTAGTAATGAGAATGGTTTAGTGGTACGTACAGACAGCAGCAGTAATGAGAATGGTTTAGTGGTACGTACAGACAGCAGCAGCAGTAGTAATGAGAATGGTTTAGTGGTACGTACAGACAGCAGCAGTAGTAATGAGAATGGTTTAGTGGTACGTACAGACAGCAGCAGTAGTAGTAATGAGAATGGTTTAGTGGTACATACAGACAGCAGCGGTAGTAATGAGAATGGTTTAGTGTACGTACAGACAGCAGTAGTAGTAATGAGAATGGTTTAGTGGTACGTTCAGACAGCAGCAGTAGTAATGACAATGGTTTAGTGGTACGTACAGACAGCAGCAGTAGTAATGAGAATGGTTTAGTGGTACGTACAGACAGCAGCAGTAGTAATGAGAATGGTTTAGTGGTACGTACAAACAGCAGCAGTAGTAATGAGAATGGTTTAGTGGTACGTACAGACAGCAGCAGTAGTAATGAGAATGGTTTAGTGGTACGTACAGACAGCAGCAGAAGTAATGAGAATGGTTTAGTGTACGTACAGACAGCAGCAGTAGTAGTAATGAGAATGGTTTAGTGGTACATACAGACAGCAGCGGTAGTAATGAGAATGGTTTAGTGGTACGTACAGACAGCAGCAGTAGTAATGACAATGGTTTAGTGGTACGTACAGACAGCAGCAGTAGTAGTAATGACAATGGTTTAGTGGTACATACAGACAGCAGCGGTAGTAATGAGAATGGTTTAGTGGTACGTACAGACAGCAGCAGTAGTAGAATGGTCTAGTGGTACGTACAGACAGCAGCAGTAGTAATGAGAATGGTTTAGTGGTACGTACAGACAGCAGCAGTAGTAATGAGAATGGTTTAGTGGTACGTACAGACAGCAGCAGTAGTAATGAGAATGGTTTAGTGGTACGTACAAACAGCAGCAGTAGTAATGAGAATGGTTTAGTGGTACGTACAGACAGCAGCAGTAGTAATGAGAATGGTTTAGTGGTACGTACAGACAGCAGCAGTAGTAATGAGAATGGTTTAGTGGTACGTACAGACAGCAGCAGTAGTAATGAGAATGGTTTAGTGGTACGTACAGACAGCAGTAGTAATGAGAATGGTTTAGTGGTACGTACAGACAGCAGCAGTAGTAATGAGAATGGTTTAGTGGTACATACAGACAACAGCAGTAGTAGAATGGTTTAGTGGTACATACAGACAGCAGCAGTAGTAGAATGGTTTAGTGGTACATACAGACAGCAGCAGTAGTAGAATGGTTTAGTGGTACGTACAGACAGCAGCAGTAGTAGAATGGTTTAGTGGTACATACAGACAGCAGCAGTAGTAATGAGAATGGTTTAGTGGTACATACAGACAACAGCAGTAGTAGAATGGTTTAGTGGTACATACAGACAGCAGCAGTAGTAGAATGGTTTGGTGTACGTACAGACAGCAGTAGTAGTAGAATGGTTTAGTGGTACGTACAGACAGCAGTAGTAGTAGAATGGTTTAGTGGTACGTACAGACAGCAGCAGTAGTAATGAGAATGGTTTATTGGTACATACAGACAGCAGCAGTAGTAGAATGGTTTAGTGGTACGTACAGACAGCAGCAGTAGTAGAATGGTTTAGTGGTACGTACAGACAGCAGCAGTAGTAGAATGGTTTAGTGGTACGTACAGACAGCAGCAGTAGTAGAATGGTTTAGTGGTACGTACAGACAGCAGCAGTAGTAATGAGAATGGTTTAGTGGTACGTACAGACAGCAGCAGTAGTAGAATGGTATAGTGGTACGTACAGACAGCAGTAGTAGTAATGAGAATGGTTTAGTGGTACGTACAGACAGCAGCAGTAGTAGAATGGTTTAGTGGTACGTACAGACAGCAGCAGTAGTAGTAGTAATGAGAGTGGTTTAGTGGTACGTACAGACAGCAGTAGTAGTAGAATGGTTTAGTGGTACGTACAGACAGCAGCAGTAGTAGAATGGTTTAGTGGTACATACAGACAGCAGCAGTAGTAATGAGAATGGTTTAGTGGTACGTACAGACAGCAGCAGTAGTAATGAGAATGGTTTAGTGGTACGTACAGACTGCAGCAGTAGTAGTAATGAGAATGGTTTAGTGGTACGTACAGACAGCAGCAGTAGTAGAATGGTTTAGTGGTACGTACAGACAGCAGCAGTAGTAATGAGAATGGTTTAGTGGTACGTACAGACAGCAGCAGTAGTAGTAATGAGAATGGTTTAGTGGTACGTACAGACAGCAGCAGTAGTAGAATGGTTTAGTGGTACGTACAGACAGCAGCAGTAGTAGAATGGTTTAGTGGTACATACAGACAGCAGCAGTAGTAATGAGAATGGTTTAGTGGTACATACAGACAGCAGCAGTAGTAGAATGGTTTAGTGGTACGTACAGACAGCAGCAGTAGTAGAATGGTTTAGTGGTACGTACAGACAGCAGCAGTAGTAGAATGGTTTAGTGGTACATACAGACAGCAGCAGTAGTAGAATGGTTTAGTGGTACGTACAGACAGCAGCAGTAGTAGAATGGTTTAGTGGTACATACAGACAGCAGCAGTAGTAGAATGGTTTAGTGGTACGTACAGACAGCAGCAGTAGTAATGAGAATGGTTTAGTGGTACGTACAGACAGCAGCAGTAGTAGAATGGTTTAGTGGTACGTACAGACAGCAGCAGTAGTAGAATGGTTTAGTGGTACGTACAGACAGCAGCAGTAGTAATGAGAGTGGTTTAGTGGTACGTACAGACTGCAGCAGCAGTAGTAATGACAATGGTTTAGTGGTACATACAGACAGCAGCAGTAGTAGAATGGTTTAGTGGTACATACAGACAGCAGCAGTAGTAATGAGAATGGTTTAGTGGTACGTACAGACAGCAGCAGTAGTAATGAGAGTGGTTTAGTGGTACGTACAGACAGCAGCAGTAGTAGAATGGTTTAGTGGTACATACAGACAGCAGCAGTAGTAGAATGGTTTAGTGGTACGTACAGACAGCAGCAGTAGTAATGAGAATGGTTTAGTGGTACATACAGACAGCAGCAGTAGTAGAATGGTTTAGTGGTACATACAGACAGCAGCAGTAGTAGAATGGTTTAGTGGTACGTACAGACAGCACTTGCAGGTTGTGTCCCTGGATGGTCTTGAGCAGGTTGGTGACCCCTCCCTCCAGTCCGCCGTTGATGAACACTCCGTTACTGAAGTGGTACAGGAGGATGGTCCTCAGAGCGTTCACGTCGCCTAATGATGATATCACACAAGAATACAGGAGTTACACAAATATGTATCTCAACAGTGGCTCCCTCTTCCACTTACATCTCCTTTTATGAACTGAACTGAAAGAACTGGACAGGTGGAGGGAATGAACTGAAAGAACTGGACAGGTGGAGGGAATGAACTGAAAGAACTGGACAGGTGGAGGGAATGAACTGAAAGAACTGGACAGGTGGAGGGAATGAACTGAAAGAACTGGACAGGTGGAAGGAATGAACTGAAAGAACTGGACAGGTGGAAAGCAGTAAACTCAAAGAACTGGACAGGTGGAAAGCAGTAAACTCAAAGAACTGGACAGGCGGGAAAGCACTGAATTCTCCAACAGGCATCCTCTACATTGCTGGTTCCTGTCCTATGTTGTAAAGTGGATGAAGAATGAAAGAAGATTACTAACAAGATTGAAGGATGGAAAGAGAGACGGAGTACTAACTGGCCAGCAGCGTGATGTCCCGTTCTGTGAGCCCGTCGAAGGCTTCGTCTGTGGGTGCGAACACGGTGTAGGAGCCCTCCTGTTTCAACAGCTCTGTCAGACCTGCGCTCTTCATCAGAGACAGGAAGATGCTACAGACAGATACATAGAGATAGAGAAACCAACCAATCAACCAATCAATAAATCACTCAATAAATCAATAATCCAATCAATCATCAATTAGTTAATCACTCAATCAAATCCTTGAGAGCGCAGAGAGAAACAGTGAGTCTTTAGTTCGATAAGACTTGAAAAACGTTGTCTTAATGGAACATGCAGATAACCACGAAGGAATGAAAATATACCAACAAGATCTTACGGTTTCACGTCGAAATTTGAGGTGTTATGGACAAACGTCTATTTTTGACCAATTTTGACTGAATTCATTCTGCATGTTTTTTTTTTTTTCTCCCCTTACATTTGGTTAGCGCAAAATAGGTAATTATTTGACATTTGAAGGACATGTGTCAAACGTCTAATATTGACATGTAAATGATGTGATCTCCTTGGATATACACCTAACAATGTATCACACAGATCTTTCATTGATACCAGTAGTCCCGAGTCTCAAGATGATGGCCATACTGTCATAGTAACACAATGGGTTGGATGTCCTTACTTGAAGCGTCCCTCTGCCATGAGAACCTGGTAGATGGTGGTCTGAGCTGGTTTGATGAGTGAACTCATCAGATGAAGAGCTCCGTTGCTGCCCTCTTTACTGCCCCGCACCATGCAGGCATTCTCTATACACACAGCCTAGAGATGGAGACACGCACATTAATCAATCAACTCTAACCATCCATCCATCCACCCATCCAATGCATTCAGAGAGAGAGAGAGAGAGAGAGAGAGAGAGAGAGAGAGAGAGAGAGAGAGAGAGAGAGAGAGAGAGAGAGAGAGAGAGAGAGAGAGAGAGAGAGAGAGAGAGAGAGAGAGAGAGAGAGAGAGAGAGAGAGAGAGAGAGAGAGAGAGAGAGAGAATTTTCCATTTCATAGTTCAACTATTTGCACATTGTTACAACACTGTACATAGCCAATAATATAACATTTGAACTGTCTAAATTCTTTTACAACCTTTGTGAGTTTTCATGTGTTCCACCTCAAACTGTAATAGACAAATCAGATGAGTATCAGACGATGCAACATTGACATTATCCCACCCCTGGTTGGCAACTATTGGCTATAAAAGCCAAATGTAACACAATATCTACCAATACGTTTCCAGCTATATTGTATCTGTCATATGTGAAAGAGCCATTCATTTAACTCCCTAATTTGCATTGTTTTACTATTGCGATTCTCTACTACAGGACTAGTAAAGGCCCAGTGGTCCTCTAATACAGGACTAGTAAAGGCCCAGTGGACCTCTAATACAGGACTAGTAAAGGCCCAGTGGTCCTCTAATACAGGACTAGTAAAGGTCAAGCGGTCCTCTAATACAGGACTAATAATGGCCCAGTGGTCCTCTAATACAGGACTAGTAAAGGCCCAGTGGTCCTCTAATACAGGACTAGTAAAGGCCCAGTGGACCTCTAATACAGGACTAGTAAAGACCCAGTGGTCCTCTAATACAGGACTAGTAAAGGCCCAGTGGTCCTCTAATACAGGACTAGTAAAGGCCCAGTGGTCCTCTAATACAGGACTAGTAAAGGCCCAGTGGTCCTCTAATACAGGACTAGTAAAGGCCCAGTGGTCCTCTAATACAGGACTAGTAAAGGCCCAGTGGTCCTCTAATACAGGACTAGTAAAGGCCCAGTGGTCCTCTAATACAGGACTAGTAAAGGCCCAGTGGTCCTCTAATACAGGACTAGTAATGGCCCAGTGGTCCTCTAATACAGGTTTAGTAAAGGCCCAGTGGTCCTCTAATACAGGACTAGTAAAGGCCTAGTGGTACTCTAATAAAGGACTAGTAAAGGTCCAGCGGTCCTCTAATACAGGACTAGTAAAGGCCCAGTGGACCTCTAATACAGGACTAGTAAAGGCCCAGTGGTCCTCTAATACAGGACTAGTAATGGCCCAGTGGTCCTCTAATACAGGACTAGTAAAGGCCCAGTGGTCCTCTAATACAGGACTAGTAAAGGCCCAGTGGTCCTCTAATACAGGACTAGTAAAGGCCCAGTGGACCTCTAATACAGGACTAGTAAAGGCCCAGTGGTCTTCTAATACAGGACTAGTAAAGGCCCAGTGGTCCTCTAATACAGGACTAGTAAAGGCCCAGTGGTCCTCTAATACAGGACTAGTAAAGGCCCAGTGGTCCTCTAATACAGGACTAGTAAAGGCCCAGTGGTCCTCTAATACAGGACTAGTAAAGGTCCAGCGGTCCTCTAATACAGGACTAGTAAAGGCCCAGTGGTCCTCTAAGACAGGACTAGTAAAGGCCTAGTGCACCACTTTCATGAGACCAGTTTTTTTAAATTATTTTTTAGAGATTTTTATTTGTATGAATATTGTTTTTTAAATTGTGCAGCAGCATCATCATCAGCACCCCTACTTCCTGAGACTATGGACATCAACTCAGAACATATTTTGTTGTTTCTCAATGAACAATTGTAATTTGAGAGTGAACCCCCCCCCCCAAAAAATGAAAACCAGGAAAAAGATATCTGAGAAAACATAATGATAGGAACATGTAAATCATAATTTTGGAAAAAAGTCCTTATATTATATGATCCTTCTAAAAGTTGTTTATTAACCATTATTTTAACAGGTATATTGACAGACAAAGTGCACTACTTCCTCTAGTACACTAAGGACCAGGGAAGATTTGAAGGGAAGAACAGAAGAGAAGAATTAGCCTTTTTGAAAGCTATAGAAATTAATTTTAGCTCACGAACATGCTTCATTTTTTAAAGTAGCTCTCATGCAAGAAAAGGTTGGAGACCACTAGTCTACTGTGTGTGTAAGGGAGTCAGTGCCATGGAGCCAGCGCCAGGGAGTCAGTGCCATGGAGCCAGCGCCAGGGAGCCAGTGCCAGGGAGTCAGTGCCAGGGAGTCAGTGCCAGGGAGTCAGTGCCAGGGAGCCAGTGCCATGGAGTCAGTGCCAGGGAGTCAGTGCCAGGGAGTCAGTGCCAGGGAGTCAGTGCCATGGAGTCAGTGCCAGGGAGCCAGTTCCAGGGAGCCAGCGCCAGGGAGCCAGCGCCAGGGAGCCAGTGCCAGGGAGTCAGTGCCAGGGAGTCAGTGCCAGGGAGCCAGTGCCAGGGAGTCAGTGCCATGGAGTCAGTGCCAGGGAGTCAGTGCCAGGGAGTCAGTGCCAGGGAACCAGTGCCAGGGAGTCAGTGCCAGGGAGTCAGTGCCAGGGAGTCAGTGCCAGGGAGTCAGTGCCAGGGAGTCAGTGCCAGGGAACCAGTGCCAGGGAGTCAGTGCCAGGGAGTCAGTGCCAGGGAGTCAGTGCCAGGGAACCAGTGCCAGGGAACCAGTGCCAGGGAGTCAGTGCCAGGGAGCCAGTGCCAGGGAGTCAGTGCCAGGGAGCCAGTGCCAGGGAGTCAGTGCCATGGAGTCAGTGCCAGGGAGTCAGTGCCAGGGAACCAGTGCCAGGGAGTCAGTGCCAGGGAGTCAGTGCCAGGGAGTCAGTGCCAGGGAGTCAGTGCCAGGGAGTCAGTGCCAGGGAACCAGTGCCAGGGAGTCGGTGCCAGGGAGTCAGTGCCAGGGAGTCAGTGCCAGGGAGTCAGTGCCATGGAGTCAGTGCCAGGGAGTCAGTGCCAGGGAACCAGTGCCAGGGAACCAGTGCCAGGGAGTCAGTGCCAGGGAGCCAGTGCCAGGGAGTCAGTGCCAGGAAGCCAGTGCCAGGGAGTCAGTGCCATGGAGCCAGTGCCAGGGAGTCAGTGCCAGGGAGTCAGTGCCAGGGAGTCAGTGCCAGGGAGTCAGTGCCAGGGAACCAGTGCCAGGGAGTGGCTTGGGAAGAAGGTAGAAGCTGTTGAGGAGCCTTTTGGTCACAGACTTGGCTTTCCGATACCACTTGCCATGCAGTAGCAGAGAGAACAGTCTATGACTTGGGTGGCTGGATATTTGACAACTTCTGGGGCTTTCCTCTGACACTGCCTGGCATAGAGGTCCTGGATGGCAGGGAGTTCGGCCCCAGCAATGTACTTGGTTGGACACACTACTCTCTGTAGCTCCTTGACACCGGATACCAAGCAGTTGCCATACCAATGCGGTGATGCAGCCAGTCAGGATGCTCTCGATGGTGCAGCTGTATAACATTTTGAAGATCTGAGGGCACATGCCAAATCTTTTCAGCCTCCCGAGTGGGAAGAGGCGTTGTCGTGCCCTCTTCACGACCGTGTGTTTGGAGCATGATAGGTCCTTAGTGATGTGGACACCGAGGAAATTGAAGCCCTCGACCCGCTCCACTACAGCTCTGTTGATGTGAATGGTGCGTGTTCGTCCCTCCGTTTCCTGTAGTACACGATCAGCTCCTCTGTCTTGCCCACGTTGAGGCAGAGGTTGTTGTCCTGGCACCACACTACCAGGTCTCTGACTTTCACCCTGTTTGCTGTCTCATCGTCCTCTGTGATCAGGCCTACCACCGGCGTGTTGAAGTCGTACGTGGCCATGAATGTGTGGGTGAACAGGGAGTAAGGGAAGGGACGGAGGGTCAGCGTGGCGGATGTGTTGTTGCCTACCATCACCACCTGGCGGCGGCCCGTCAGGAAGTCCAGGATCCAGTTGTAGAGGAAGGTGTTCAGTCCCAGGGTCCGTAACTTAGTGATGAACTTGGAGGGCACTATTGTGTTGAATTCTGAGCTGTAGTCAATGAATAGCATTCTCACATAGGTGTTCCTTTTGTCCAGGTTGGAAAGGGCAGTGTGGAGAACGATTGAGATTGTGTCATCTGTGGATCTGTTGGGGGCGGTATGCGAATTGGAGTGGATCTAGGGTTTCTGGGATAATGGTGTTGATGTGAGCCATGACCAGCCTTTCAAAGCACTTCATGGCTGCAGACGTGAGTGCTACGGGTCGGTAGTCGTTTAGACATATTACCTTGGCATTCTTAGGCACAGGGATATGGTGGTTTGCTTGAAACATGTAGGTATTACAGAATGGGACAGAGAGAGGTTGAAAATGTCAGTGAAGACACTTGCCAGCTGGTCAGTGAATGCTGAGTAACCATCCTGGTAATCTGACTGGCCCTGCGGCCTTGTGAATGTTGACCTGTTTAAAGGTCTCACTCACATCATCTAAGGAGAGCATACAGTCATCTGGAACAGCTGGTGCTCTCATGTATGCTTAAGTGTTGTTTGTCTTGAAGTGAGCATAGATGGCATTTAGCTCGTCTGGTAGGCTCGCGTCACTGGGCAGCCCGCGGCTGGGTTTCTCTTTGTAATCCGTAGTAGTCTGCAAGCCGGTGTCGGTGTAGTAGGATTCGATCTAAGTACTGTTTTAACGCTTTGCCTGTTTAATGCTTCGTCGGAGGCCGTAGATGGATTTCTTATGAGCGTCCGGATTAGTGTCCTGCTCCTCGAAAGCGGCAGCTCTAGCC